>NW_019240113.1:144807-146871 GCF_002742605.1 Olea europaea var. sylvestris
AAGGAAGAATAATTGTTTTAATGTGTTTTGCAAATGAGAATTGGCCCAGAATTTATAGAAATTGAGGCAACCGTTTGAATAGGTGTGTCCCTTGAAATCCTTGCGTATATCTACTGAAAGTGACTGTTAAAAACGAATAGATGTACCTATTCAAATAAAATTCTCTTTCGGGGGTGTTGCCTCCGAGCCCTCACGGGGGGCGCTGCCCCCTCGACCCCAGCGACCTGACCGGGCAGGTCGATCCCCGTTGCGCAACGGCAAACACTAGTCGAGGCGACAAATCATTTGCAAAACAAAAAAATAAATACATGCAAAATGATGAAAAATATCTAACAGTTACTAGTTTTATTCCTGAGAATAGTAGCAACTTACAGGCATCACAAACTTGGCAATATTACACTAGCAGATCAGTTGAGGAAACAACAGATTAATAGATTTGTTCTAGAGAGACTTGTGGACGAGGCAAATTTTCATGATTGGAAATATAACCAATTTAATCGTTGGAGAGATCGAAGAGCGAAAAGCTTTGACAATTCTTATAATGTTCACCTGTATCGAGAATTTGAAGGCCAATCTACAGCGGAAATACATGATAAAAAGAAATATATGATGTACCAGTTACCATCAGGTTCGATCAGGGATTGGCCACAACGGAAAAAGGCAAACATAGAATCGTTCGATAAAAGCAGGATGAGACAGGCATCGACCATGGGATTGGCTAGTGTAAAGCAAAGAGGGGGAGAATCTCTTGGGAGTTATTTTAGATGATTCAAAATTGAAATGATTGCCAACGAGGCTATAGCAGATGAAGAAGCAAGGGATGCCTTGTGGAAGAAAACTCCCTTCTGGCAAGAGGCCAGTAAAAGATATCTATGTTCCTTCCATCAATTAATAGATCTAATACGCAATGAGATCTAGGTAGATGACGTCTTCGAGAATCGAAGGGGGATGGAGCAAGGTCATAGGGAAAAATTCAAGAGAGACTTCTGGATTGCCTAAACCGCAATATCATCGCTCGGATGAGTCCAAGGACAAAATGCGTACATTCTCTGCAACACCCTTGAAANGGCTCGTGATTTCACGAGCTCGAGCCGCCCATGAGCCTCTTTTTCACGAGCCGAGCCGACTCAGCCCAATTGACATCCCAAAGTAAACATGCTCGCACAAGTGGAAGGCGAACCCTTCCCACTTTTAGGCTGGGAGAAACACCACTACTAAAGTATATGTGGATAAATAATTAAAGCATGACTTAAAGGCCAATGAAGCATGACACGTAAGCAAATGAATAAAACGTGATCATATAACAAAATTAGTTATCAATTCATCACCAAACAATCGTCACTTATCATTTTCTAGAATGGCCAAAAAACCCCAAGGAAATCTATAAATACCTTGCCTGATAAAAGAAACTCATCAAAGGTCTCCCTTCTAAATATTCATTTCTTCTCTTACTTCGATTTGAGCATCAGAATCAATAAGTTCAAGAAGTGAAAACTCTAGCTAGGCGAGATCGTCAACAAATTGACACGGTTTGTGGGAAAGAGCAAAGTGGTGGAACTGAGAAAACCTTGGAATTTGCAAAACTGAGCCAAATGGAAGCAAATCCGGAAGAAATAAAAACGATGGAAGTTGAAATAGAATCCTGTGACAATCCGTTCGATAGTGATATCAATCCAAAGCGAAAGCGTGAAAAAACATCGGCAGGATTTCAGGCTAGCATTTCTTGTATCCAACGACGACACCAATGGCAAAGAATGCATATAGCAAAGGTTTACAGAAAATGACGAAAATTCTTAAGGTGCTAGCAGCAGAAAATATGTAGCTGCGTGCAAGGTATAAGAATCCATGGGTAAGTTGGCAAGGTGAAGTCGGCCAGGGAGAAACAAAGCATGTTACTGTTGAGAAAAATGTAGGGAAATCTGAATATTTAATGAATTTCAAGGCACGAAAAAATGTTATCTTTTAAGAGATGTTTCTCCCATATCCAACAAAGTCACAACTGAGGTATGATAGAAAATCTCTCTCAGGATACAATGGAGACGTTTGATTCAAATTGTGACTATT
>NW_019240114.1:0-1787 GCF_002742605.1 Olea europaea var. sylvestris
TGATCCTGACTCGACTTTGAGCTTGATCGATCCTTTGGCAGAAGTCAGGGCTCCGCTTAATCCAAGGACCATATTTGAGTAAGGTTGGATGAAGTTAGCAGGGATACCCATCCATTTGAGGGTGTTGCTAAAGAGGATGTTTAGAGCACTCCCCATATCCACTAAGACTTTGGGGATGGTTATCCCAACTACAGGCAACGAGATAACCAGAACTCCGATGTAAGGATGTGGGTCCATCTCTTTTTCATCAAAGGACAATTGTTTATTTGTGGCTTTCTTGAGGTGCTTCTCTGTTATGCCAATCTTAAAGAGATCCGCAACAATTGGTCTCTTCAGTCTAGCTTCCCCGGCTTGTGTGTTCGCCCTGTCCCTTAACATGTTGACTTGTGGCTTTGGCAGGTCGACATTGCACGTCCTTACTCCAGCTTGATCCGCTCGGATAATTGCTGTCCCATAAGGAGAGGAAAATTTCATACAATAATGATAAATTGATGTAGCAGCTTTTAGCTCATGCAAAATGGGTCGTTCCAATATTGCATTATAGTTGGATGGCAAATCAACCACCATGAAATCTGTTAAGATCCTTCTTTGGTGAGTAGCTTCGCCCAGCTCTACAACAAGGATGATCTGACCTCGAGCTTCAATAGGATCTCCAAAGAATCCCTGTAGTTTCCTTGAGTACGTTAGAGGTAGCGTTTCGATATTTCCAACTGCCTCAAAGTTCGTGAGTATAGTATGTTGACCGAACTTCCGTTGTCTACCAATGTCCAGTGGACTTTTACTCCGGCAACTAGCATTGTGACCACTAGGGCGTCACTTTGGTCTTGGAGGATTCCTTCAGAATTTTCCTTCGTGAACCAGAACCATTTAGGGTCTATCTCGATCTGCGAGGTTTGATTCTAGTAGTTCGGCATGATTCTTGCACTTCGGGCTTATCTTCGTCTTGCCCTTCTAGACTTCTCAACATACTGATTTCCTCCACCATCATTTTGATTTCGACGCATGGGGGTGGATTACGATTAAAGACTGCCTACTGAGCTTGTACGGGAGGCCCCTGTAGCAGCGACTGCTGCGTCGTAGGTCGATCTGCTTCTTTCGATTTGGCAACAAACTCCTATAACCGACCTCTATGAATTAAGGACTCAACTTCCTCTTTTAATTCTCGACATTTATCAATGTCATGGCCCACTATCCTGTGATATCGATAGTATCGTCCCTGGTGGTGTCCTGCCTGCCCGTCCTTCAGGATCATAGGCCTGCAAAATGCCTCTTTTTCATTAGTTTGCGTGAATACTTCCTCCAAGGAGGCTTTGAGTCGGTGGTATTCCCGAAATTTGTATGGCTGAGTCTTAGGACGTTCTCTTTCTCTCCTATCCTTCTTTCTTTCGAGCTGAGGACTACTGCTTGGTTCTTTTCTTTCACCGCATTGCTAAGGTCGGGTTCGCATCTGGCTTCCTCATGATCAGAGGTTGCCTTTTCAGTACTTACGTATTTCTCAGCTCGGTTCAAGAACTCGTGATAAGTTCTTCGACCGTCCTCGTGTACTGACCACTAGAATCTCGTTCTGGGCCTAAGTCCTGCTAGTACGGCTATGAATGCTGCATCGTCAGATATTTTTTCCACTTCGATGGATTACGTATTGAATCTGCTCAAATAGCTTTTGAGGGATTCACTTCTTCCCTGTTTGATGCTTACTAGCTGTTCTTTGGGTGTGGTTCTGGCCTTGGAGCCCATGAACTGGGCCAAGAATGTCGTGTCCAGATCATTCCAATTTTTTACCTATCTCT
>NW_019240115.1:0-1787 GCF_002742605.1 Olea europaea var. sylvestris
TTGGAGACCCCCCGAGAGATTCCACATAGATAACTATCTGAGTGTCAGTGTAAAATCTCTAACGTTCGGTAGTGGAATTGGTCCTTTGACTTGAGGTCGTCATGGTACCTTATATGAGGACAGTCATACTTTGGCAGTGTTGGATGTTTCTCTGCAAAGGGCCGCTAATACGACATCGTTCGGGTACGTAAAGAATCGTATGAAGGTTGTGATTGATCAATAAAGGATTCGTCACTCTTAGATAGTAGGAGATTATGATTTGCATTTCGTTCAATTAAGTCGATGATTAAATCCTTGGTCAAGGTGTACTCATAAGTCGAAAGTGAGTTTTCGACTTATATTGACTTAATAGTGGAGTGAAAGATATGATCGTTAATCGAGATTGACACACTTCCATATCTCGTAATTGATCGGATCATATTCACAAAGGAATTATAGTTTCACGGTAAACGAACGAGTTTGGTTTTGTCATACCACGTGACATTTCCCGTGACATGTATTGCCCTGACACATTGCTAGGTGGCAATCTGGGACGGCGAGTGTGAATTGATAATAAATTAAAAAGGTGTTTTAATTAATCAATTTTGATTAGATCAAAATAATATTTCACGTCGTTAGGTATCGTGATCGAGAATCTGATAGGTCACACACAAAAGAGAATTGAAAGATTGTAACTTGTTAATTAATTAATTTAACAATCATTGGATAAATTAATTAATTGGGTTGGTTATTTATAGGCCCGAATTAATTAATTGGATTAATTAAGTCACGGATCGGATTTAATTAAATGAATTAATTAAATATTGGACCGGACCAGGCCAGGTCCGTTTGGGCTTATATAAATACATGGCTAGGGTTTTCAATCCATATAGTTTTCTCATAATTATTCTTGCTAGCACAAGAGGAGAAAATCCTGGTAGCTGCAATCTTATTCTCTGTGTGGATCACCGTTGGAGGTTGGACAATTGAACAGCTGTGGGTGGCGAATCTAGATTGCTGGAACGAAAAGAATAGCAAAAAAGTTTGCAGATTTGGAAAAGGTACAATCTTATCACAATTTCTATCTAAACACAAAGGTAATTCTTGGTGGGAATCGAAATATATTTTAATTTTCTGCTGTGAATGTTAAGTAGATTCCTAACAGTGGTATCAGAGCCTACTTTTTGTTTGTTAGAAATTGATTTGCATGATTGAATAATCAAATGTTGATTGTACATATTTTTCATGTTTCTAGCAATTAAAGAAAATTTGTTTTCTTAATTTTTTTTTTTATGAAATATGATTTCACGACTGAAATTAAAAAAAACAAAAACAAAATATTTTTTTTATTGGATGGCGGCGTGACAACGGCGGACTACCGCCGCCGCCTGCTGTCGCTGCCGGAAGCCGCCACAGGCAGTGGCTGCCAGTAGCGGCAGCAGGCGCCGCTGCACCAGGCAGTAGCGTCTTCTGCTGTATATTGTGGCGCCGACCGACAACAAAAAAAAAATTAAAAAATCTTAGGGTTTTCCAGTCGGGTGATTGAGATTTGGAGGTGGGGGCCTCAGTTGCAAATTTTGAAATTGCAGGCCCCCGCTTGCAATATTATAAAAGGGGTCAAATGTAATTTTCTGAAGAAGGGCATATTTGCAACTTCGAAAATTGAAGGGTTTTGTTTGTAATTTGTAATTTGGGGTCAATTTGCAAATCTCAAAATTTTTTGAATTTGAATTTTTAAAATGGTCTTAAAACTGTATTTTAATGGGTTTGACCTATTATTTTAATTTCGACCCAAATTGAAAGTTTAG
>NW_019240116.1:0-1787 GCF_002742605.1 Olea europaea var. sylvestris
AAATATTATTATATTTATAACACTCCCTTTGAATGACTATTTACACAATAACTATCTCATTGAAATATTATTTGACAAAAACTTGATAAGAAAAAAATGTCAATAAATGAAAATAATTTGTGGAGCAATACAATGTCACTTCGTTAAAATCTTGTTAAGAAAACCCAACGTGACACAACTTGATCGAAGGAAAAAGAGTACAGTTATTCCCCTAATTTTATTTCTTGTATCTAGCAATTTTATGTTTTGTATGTCAATGTCTTCAATATTGATTCTTATACTTCAATGTCTAAAGAAAATTTAGTAGGACAAAACTTGATGACTGTAGTAACATGATGATTCAAAAAATAGCTTTTATCGATCTCTTTGAGAGTCTCAAAAATATCATAATATTATTTTGAGGAATGTCTTGTGTGTTATGGACATTCATCAAACAAAGAATATGCCTCGTTAAAACCTTATTAGTGAAAATGTTGTGAAAAAATTCTAATAAAGGAAAATGAGTACATTTATTCTTTTAAGTTCGTCACAGATATTGCCTTAATAAAAATCTTGTCAAGGAAAATTTATTGGGATAAAACCTCGATTAAGGAAAAAAGATTACAACGGATATTTGCTCCATTGATGATAATATCACTTAAATTATGCTTTAAGCATATTAAATCCTTCGAGGATGGTATTAAATTTATATAAGATAAATTGATTATATCACATTTATTACATGCCTAATAAATTTCATGCATGTTGTTAATTTTATTTTCGCAAGTGTACGGATCGTAACAAATAATAGTGAATCTAAGAGTATGGGTTATCGATCTCACAAGGATTATATTCTAATACTTAATTCAATTTTTATTTAACTACTATTTGATGAAAACAAATAAAAAGTTGTAAGTTTTGAGTTTTAATTTAAATGCTAGAAAATAAATGGATGCATACACAATTGGTTTGAAAATTAAATAATGAAGGGACGTTAGGGTAGAATAACTTCACATATTGATCACCTTTACATCTCAAACTAAGATTCACATCTAATGCAATGTTCAATTGAATTCTTCTATTGTATTCAATTTACCCCTCTCGAGATCTCATTGAGCCTATCTAACTAATTAAATTTCATATCTCTATGCAAATTCAACTTAGTTAAACGAGTTCTTTGTTCTAGGAATTCAATTATGACCGCAACAATTAGTATATCTATCTCTACTCGTTATACCTATTTACCGAATTTTACTACATGTTCAAAATCCTAAACTCAAATATCTATTCATAAAGGATCCACGAAATCATCAAATCATTGATAAGGTAATTTAATGTATTCAATTCATAGTAAAATCAATACACTGAAAAATTAAAATCAAGAATCTTAATAAGAAAATATAAATGATCTCAATTGGTTACCTTATTTGACCTAACAATGAATTTAACTATTTGTAATAAAAAGGGAAAAATCATTACTCGTTATAGAATATATCATCGAATTTTGTATTAAAGATGTAGAAGAGAAAGTAGATCTTGCATCAAGAATCTCTTCTTCTTCCAATTGATGCTCCATGCAATAAATTTCTCATGTTTTTTCTCTTGAAATCTTATTTTGATTCTCAAATGGTGTTTTTTTTTTTGCCTTTCAATGAGTGAATTCCCCACTTAATTCTCTTCTCTAGGGTTGTATTTATGTCTTTTTTCAAGCCTTGGAAGAATTTTAGTTGAGTTGGGCTTTTAAAAAGATGAATTTCACTTAAAAAATCCTATTTGACGGTAGCAAAGTGCCTAGGCCTACGATTGTG
>NW_019240117.1:0-796 GCF_002742605.1 Olea europaea var. sylvestris
TCCGATCGACCTGTCAAATTTCAACCCATTTCGACGCCGTCGCGAAAAATGACGAAATTGGCCCCGGCGCGATTTTTGTTTCAAATCGACCTGTCAAATTCAGCCCATTTGGACACCGTCGCGAAAAATTACGAAATTCCCCCCGGCGCGATTTTTGTTTCTGATCGACCAGTGAAATTTTAGCCCATTTCGACACCGTCGCGAAAAATGACGAAATTGCCCCCGGCGCGATTTTTGTTTCCGATCGACCTGTCAAATTTCAGCACATTTCGACACCCTCGCGAAAAATGACGAAATTGCCCCCGGCGCGGTTTTTGTTTCCGATCGACCTGTCAAATTTCAGCACATTTCGACACCCTCGCGAAAAATGACGAAATTGCCCCCGGCGCGGTTTTTGTTTCCGATCGACCTGTCAAATTTCAGCACATTTCGACACCCTCGCGAAAAATGACGAAATTGCCCCCGGCGCGGTTTTTGTTTCCGATCGACCTGTCAAATTTTAGCCCATTTCGACACCGTCGCGAAAAATGACCAAATTGGCCCCGGCGCGCTTTTTGTTTCCGATCGACCTGTCAAATTCCGCCCATTTGGACACTGTCGCGAAAAATGACGAAATTGCCCCCGACGCGATTTTTGTTGCCGATCGACATGTCAAATTTCAGCCCATTTTGACACCGTCGCGGAAAATGACGAAATTGGCCCCGGCCCGATTTTTGTTTCCGATTGACCTGTCAAATTTCAGCCCATTTCAACGCCGTCGCGAAAAATGACGAAATTACCCCCGGCGCGATTTTTG
>NW_019240117.1:1231-1376 GCF_002742605.1 Olea europaea var. sylvestris
ATCGACCTGTGAAATTTCAGCCCATTTCGACACCGTCACGAAAAATGACGAAATTAGCCCAAGCGCGATTTTTGTTGCCGATCGACCTGTCAAATTTCAGCCCATTTCGACACCGTCGCGAAAAATGACGAAATTGCCCCCGGCG
>NW_019240117.1:1624-1787 GCF_002742605.1 Olea europaea var. sylvestris
ACAAAATGACGAAATTTCCCCCGGCGCGATTTTTGTTTCCGATCGACCTGTGAAATTTTAGCCCATTTCGACACCGTCGTGAAAAATGACGAAATTGGCCCAGGCGCGATTTTTGTTGCCGATCGACCTGTCAAATTTCAGCCCATTTCGACACCGTCGCGAA
>NW_019240118.1:0-1787 GCF_002742605.1 Olea europaea var. sylvestris
TGCTGCTCTTATTCGATCTCTAAGTGTTGGTCGAATTGTTAGAGCCGCTATCCTGGCACTAGTTTGGGTTGGTGGAACAATTAGTTCTCGATGTAAGTTGTCGAAATCCTTTAACAACTGATCCTGCATAGTGATTTGTACTGCTAATTGTCCCACTGCCTTTCTGCTAAGAGCATCAGCTACTACATTAGCTTTACCAGGATGGTAATGGATAGTGTAGTCATAATCCTTTACTAGCTCAAGCCATCTCCTTTGTCTAATATTTAATTCCTTTTGGGTGAAAAAATACTTCAAACTCTTATGATCAGTATAAATGTCACACTTATTTCCATACAAGTAATGACGCCATATTTTGAGGGCATGAACTACTACAGCCAATTCTAGATCATGGGTTGGATAATTTTGTTCATATTGTTTCAATTGTCTGGAAGCGTAGGCTATCACCTTTCCTTTTTGCATCAGAACACATCCTATGCCCTGTTTTGAAGCATCGCTATATATAACGAATCCTTCTGGTCCGTCAGGTATTGTTAACACTGGAGCTGTGATTAATCTTCGTTTCAGCTCTTGGAAACTTTGCTCACATTGCTCCATCCATTGAAATTTTATCCCTTTTCGAGTCAATTGGGTTAATGGTCCTGCTATTTTAGAAAATCCCTCGATAAATCTTCTATAATAACCAGGCAATCCCAAGAAACTACGTATTTCTCTAATATTGGTTGGTCTTACCCAATTATTTACTACTTCCACTTTAGTTGGATCTACTTCAATTCCTCGTGCTGTGATTACGTGCCCCAGAAAAACTACTTTATCCAACCAGAATTCACATTTCTTGAATTTGGCATAAATCTTCTCTTTTCTTAGAGTTTCTAAGACCATCATGAGATGTTTCTCATGTTCCTCTTTATTCTTCGAATAGATTAAGATATCATCAATGAAAACTATAACAAATTGGTCTAAGTATTCATGGAATACTCTGTTCATTAGATCCATAAATACTACTGGGGCATTAGTTAACCCAAAAGGCATCACCAGAAATTCATAATGACCATAATGCATCCTAAAAGCCGTCTTAGGGATATCATCTGACTTAATTTTCAATTGGTGATATCCTGATCTTAGATCGATCTTTGAAAATACTGTAGCCCCCTTAAGCTGGTCAAACAAATCTTCAATTCTTGGAAGTGGATATTTGTTTTTGATAGTGAGGTGATTCAATTCTCGATAGTCAATGCACAGCCTCATTGTTCCATCCTTCTTTTTCACAAATAACACAGGTGCACCCCATGGTGATACACTTGGTCTAATGAAACCCTTATCAAGAAGCTCCTTCAACTGTACCTTCAGCTCTTGTAATTCCAACGGAGCCATACGATATGGAGCCTTTGAAATGGGTGTTGCTCCTGGTACTAAATCAATGGTAAACTCTACTTGTCTGTCTGGTGGTACACCTTGAAGGTCTTCTGGAAACACATCTTTATAGTGTCGAACTATTGGAACATCCTCAATTGACAACTTATCTTGTTTAATATCAGTCATCGACACTAGAAATCTTTGATCTAATTCCTTTCTCGGCATCCTTTCAACCTGAGTTGTTGACACCATACCAGACGAGCTATTTACCTCAGTTCCCACAAAACGGTACTCTCCCTCGCTCGGTCTTCGAAAAACCACCATTCTCTCAGTACAATAAATAGTTGCATGGTTTTTAGACAACTAGTCCATACCAAGGATAACATCAAAGTCTTTTATCGTTAATGGAATTAGATCTACCGCTATATCTCTAC
>NW_019240119.1:0-1787 GCF_002742605.1 Olea europaea var. sylvestris
GTTATTGGTACTAAGTGGATCTTTAAGAACAAGACAGATGACCAAGGTACTATAACCAAAAATAAGGCCAGATTAGTTGCTTAGGGTTATACTCAAGTTCAGGGAATTGATTTTGATGAGACTTTTGCTCCTGTTGCATGACTTGAGTCCATTCGGATTCTGCTTGCTGTTGCCTGTACCCTAGGGTTCAAGCCTCATCAAATGGACGTTAAGAGTCCCTTCTTGAATGGACTTCTTCAAGAAGAAGTCTACATTGAACAACCAAAAGGATTTGTTGATCCAAAGTTTCCCCACTATGTCTACAAACTCCACAAAGCACTCTATGGTCGGAAACAAGCTCCTAGAGCTTGGTATGAGAGACTTACGTCATATCTTGAGGAACATGGGTTTTCTCGAGGTAGTGCTGATAGGACCTTATTTAATAGACATATTGAAGAAACTATCACTATTGCCCAAATTTACGTCGATGACATCATTTTTGGTTTTCCCATTGAGTCTCTAGCATATGAGTTTGCCGAGTGTTTGAAGCAAGAATTTGAGATGAGTATGGTTGGTGAGTTGAGTTACTTCCTTGGACTTCAGGTGAAACAGACTGAGGATGGGTTGTTTATTTCACAGTCTAAGTATGCAAAGGATTTAGTTAAACGCTTTGGGCGAGACAGTAAGAAGCATACTAGGACACCTATGAGTACTAGCTTGAAGTTAGGTTGTGATCCTTCAGGTAAGAATGTAGATCCTTCACTATATTGAAGTATGATAGGTAGTCTTCTCTATCTCACAGCTACTAGACCTAACATTGCTTTTAGTGTTGGAGTGTGTGCTCGATTTCAGGCAGATCCCAAAGAATCACACTTAAGCTCGGTTAGACGCATTATTAGATATGTGAGTGGTAACGTTGATCTAGGCATTTTCTATTCTAGTTATTCTAACTTGATTTGGCTGGCTATTCTGAAGCCGATTGGGCCAGGAATGCAGATGATAGAAAAAGTACGTTTGGGGGCTGTTTCTACATAGGTAGCAATCTCGTAGCCTGGTTAAATAAGAAAGAAAATTTCATATCCCTATCCATGACAGAGGCCGAATACATAGCAACTGGGAGTTGCTGTACTCAGCTTCTCTGGATGAAGCAGATGCTGAGTGATTATGAGATTAATCAAGGGACCATGACTGTTTTATGTGACAATACCAGTGCTATAAATATATCTAAGAATCCTATTCAACATTCTTGAACGAAACATATTGACATATGACATCATTTTATTCGTGAACTTGTTGAAACACATGTTATCTCCCTAGATCATGTCTCTACTGACAACCAATTGGCCGATCTACTTATGAAACCACTAGATGGGTTGAGGTTTAAGTTGCTTCGGACGGCTATTGGTATTTGTTTGCCTATCTGATCATGGATTCATACCTTTCATGCATTTATCACATCTGCACTTTTTCACTTCATATCTTGCATGCGATCAATGTGTGTGTGGTGCATTTTGATTGTTGATTCGTCTTTTAGTTTTATTTTGTTTACTAAGTTTGTGTGTTTAAAAAAAAAGGGATTTTCTTTTTGTGTGTCTCTTGTGTGACTTTATGACGTTTGCATTTAGGATCAAACTCTATCTTTCATCATATGTACGAGTCTGAGGTTTCATCGTAGTTCTCATTTTCTGTGAAGTTCTTGGTATATGGCTGGTCATGCATTTTCGCACAGCACACACTGTATCCTGTAGGTGAGTCTTGACCGCATGGGTGAGACTTGGGATGGTATTCTTCTGTGATTGGGGTTGTTT
>NW_019240120.1:0-1145 GCF_002742605.1 Olea europaea var. sylvestris
GACGTAATTGCCCCCGGCGCGATTTTTGTTTCCGATCAACCAGTCAAATTTTAGCCAATTCCGATACAATGACGAAAAATGACAAAATTGCCCCCAGGGCGATTTTTATTTCAGATCAAAATGCCAAATTTCAGCAATTTCGACACTGTCGAGAAAAATGACGAAATCGCCCCCGGCGCGATTTTTGTTTCCTATCAACAAGTCAAATTTTAGCCAATTCCGACACAGTCGCGAAAAATGACGAAATTACACCAGGCGCGGTTTTTGTTCCCGATAAACCTGTCAAATTTGAGCCCATTCCGACACAGTCGAGAAAAAATGACGAAATTGCACCCTGCGCGATTTTTGTTTCAGATCAAACTGTCAAATTTGAGCCCATTCCGACACAGTCGAGAAAAATGACGAAATTGCCGCCGGCGCGATTTTTATTTCCGATCAAACTGCGAAATTTCAGCCAATTTCGACACAGTCGAGAAAAATGACGAAATTGCCTCCCGGCGCGATTTTTGTTTCCTATCAAACTGTCAAATTTGAGCCCATTCGGACACAGTCGAGAAAAATGACGAAATTACACCCTGCGCGATTTTTATTTCAGATCAAACTGCCAAATTTCAGCCAATTCCGACTCAGTCGAGAAAAATGACGAAATTGCCCCCGGCGCGATTTTTGTTTCCGATCAACAAGTCAAATTTTATCCAATTCCGACACAGTCGCGAAAAATGACGAAATTACACCCGACGTGATTTTTGTTCCCGATAAACCTGTCAAATTTGAGCCCATTCCAACACAGTCGAGAAAAATGACGAAATTGCCGCCGGCGCGATTTTTATTTCCGATCAAACTGCCAAATTTAAGCCAATTCCGACACAGTCGAGGAAAATGACGAAATTGCCCCCGGCGCGATTTTTGTTTCCGATCAACCAGACATGTCAAATTTGAGCCCATTCCGACACAGTCGGGAAAAATGACGAAATTGCCGTCGGCGCGATTTTTATTTCCGATCAAACTGCCAAATTTCAGCCAATTCTGACACAGTCGAGAAAAATGACGAAATTGCCCCCGGCGCGGTTTTTGTTTCCGATCAACAAGTCAAATTTGAGCCCATTCCGACACAGTCGAGAAAAATGACGAAATTGCCCCCGGCC
>NW_019240120.1:1170-1787 GCF_002742605.1 Olea europaea var. sylvestris
TGACGAAATTGCCCCCGGCGCGATTTTTATTTCAGATCAAACTGCCAAATTTCAGCCAATTCCGACACAGTCGTGAAAAATGGCGAAATTGCCCCCGGCGCGGTTTTTGTTTCCGATCAACAAGTCAAATTTCAGCCAATTCCGACACAGTATAGGAAAATGACGACATTGCTCCCGGCGCAGTTTTTGTTTCCGATCAATAAGTCAAATTTTAGCCAATTCCTACACAGTCGCGAAAAATAACGAAATTACACCCGGCGCGCTTTTTGTTCCCGATCAACCAGTCAAATTTTAGCCCATTTCGACACAGTCGTGAAAAATGACGAAATTGGCGCCGGCGCAATTTTTCTTTCCGATCAAACTGCCAAATTTCAGCCAATTCCGACACAGTCGAGAAAAATGACGAAATTGCCCACGGCGCGATTTTTGTTCCCGATCAAACTGTCAAATTTGAGCCCCATATCGACACAGTCGAGAAAAATGACGAAATTACCCCCGGCGTGATTTTTATTTCCGATCAAACTGCCAAATTTTGGCCAATTCCGACACAGTCGAGAAAAATGATGAAATTGCCCCCGGAACGATTTTTGTTTACGATCAACAAGTCAAATTTTAGC
>NW_019240121.1:0-1787 GCF_002742605.1 Olea europaea var. sylvestris
GTCTCGGTTCCTTTCAATACCACTATTACCTCAACAACCATTTCCTCTAATTTTATTGTTACTATGTTATTCTAATGCTTCCTTCCATTATTTTATTTACATAATTTCAACAGTATTTCTAATTTTCTTTTTACATTTTTCCTAACATCTTAAAGAAGATTGGACTCAAAGGACGAAAGAGATGTGAATTATAAAGAAATATTATTGTCAAAATAATGATCTCCACAAAATTTATAAAATCTTGGAAACTAGAATTTACAATACAATGATATTCTGTCTAGGAGGCTGAGTTTTAAGTGGGACCATTTGTACCCTCCAGCCAATCTAGGAATTGAATTTTTTCGTAGGAGGCTGGGCTTAGGCCTCTCCAGTTTTCTTTGAAAATTATATGTATAGTGATATTCGTTTATCGAAAAAAAAATAACTTATTTGAAATAAGAATATTTTTTTAGAAAATTAGCATACTTTCAGTGTTTGGAAAATAGAATAATTTACAAATGATTTTGGAAAAACAACATAATTTTCAAGTGAAAAAATATCATATTTTTGCAATTGTGAAAATAGCATAATTTTAAAGTTATTTAAAAAAATAGCATACTTTGAAATTAACTCAATTTACTTGATATTTCAAATATGGGAACCGAATCAACTAACATAGATGTGATCCAAACTATGGCTACTAGAAATTAGGCTGTAGACTTGACTGTAGCTGAACGGCTAAGTTTTGTTGTGACTCAGACTGTGACTAAATTACCAAGTCATGTTGTGAATCAAACTATGTCTCCAATAACTGGCCATATTGTAACTGTTCCTGTTAATTATGGGAAAAATCGAAAAAATTCGGTGGTTCGAATTCTAAAAAGTCGCAATAGAAGATGTTGTTCTATCTGACTATTAAACCTTGCAAGGTTGTTAACTGAAACAACTCCGAAACTCTATGAGGGTAAGGGGGATGTCCAAGCTATTAATGCATTTGATGCTCAGAAACATTCTGATTTCCTGTGCTGAATTATATCATGAATGACTTGACAAATTTGCTTTACAACGTGTACTACAATGAAAACTGCTAATGAATTGTGGGAGTCTTTGTGCCGAAAATATAAAACTGAGGATGCCGGGGCTAAAAACTTTATAGTTAGCAACTTCTTAAATTATAAGATGGTAGACTTTAAAACAGTGCAGGAACTCCAAATGATTTGAAATGAAATTCACTTCGAGGGGATGAATTTGAGTGAAACTTTTCAAGTGGATGCAATCATTGAAAAACTATCTCCGACTTGGAAAGATTTCAAAAATTATCTAAAGCATAAGCGAAAGAAAATGAACATTGAAAAACTGATAGTTAAGCTTCGAATCGAAGAAGACAATGAAGTTCAGAAAAGAAGGGATTCAATCCTAATGTGATTAAAGCCAATGTCATGGAACATGGTCAAAATTTTAAGACCTATAAAAAAAATCCTGGGCTATCCGGTAGGAAAAGAGACTAAGTTGGTACCAAAATGTGGCATTTTCAAGAAGTTTTAAAAAAAATGCTTCAATTGTGACAAAGTAGGTAACAAACCTTCAAAATGCAAATTGTCGAAGAAGAACAATTAGAAAGAAGCCAATGTGTTTGAGTACATGGAACATGACATGTCAGAGATGAATCCTACTACTGTCATTTCTGAAGTGAATACGGTGAGTTCAAACCTAAAAGAGTTGTGGATTGACATGGGATCTATGAGACATCTGTGCTCTAATAAAGAGCTATACGTTCGAAGCAAACAATGGAGAGAAGTTGTTCATGG
>NW_019240122.1:0-1787 GCF_002742605.1 Olea europaea var. sylvestris
ACTCACCTTGTCATGTAATGAGTACTCTCCTTTAGAACTTGGTCTTTTATTCATTGAATGCCATTACTCCATTTTGCTTCGTTATAGTTAATTTCTCATTCTCTACGAGCTCTTCTTCTTTAGTTGTTGTTTCTTTGGGTTGAATGGCCAGTCTTTTATACAAAAATTTTGCTCAATTACACATGAAAGTTTTCATGAAAAGTCTTCCTTTCTAGTTGCGAATTAGTGGAATTACAACTATTTTGATTTTTCGATTAAGAAGAATTTGGGTGCTGTTGCTTTTCTGTATATTTACGACTATGGATTGTAATATGGACATGGATCATATGTACTTTTCTTGTCTCCAGTCATTTTAAATCGTTTCATGGCAAAATCAAGTTGTCTTCATCATTTTCAACATGTGGATCATCCTAGAGTCTCCACTTCATCTGGAGTGGCCAATGTTACATGTAATTCTCAATATAATGCATAGCCACACAATTTTCATATGTCGGACTCATTTGGACCATGTTCACACCTTGTGTTTGAAGCTCAAAAAAGGTAATTCTCATAATTCTTCCAAGGACAAGTTATGCTTGTTGACAATGAGTTGGAGAAATAATCGCATTGAAAATCAATCTCATCAATTTCGACAAGTGCATCATATCATGACATGTTAAATAATCACATGAAGAAGACATCTTCCATAAGCATTTCATCAATGTTGTGAACTCTCATCTCATATTATAGTTAGTCTTTTGCTTCTTTTTGTTCCATGTCCGATACTAAAATCAAGAAAATTAAGTAGATCATATTGAAAAAAAGAAAAATAAAAAATAAAAATCAAACAAAATTTAGAAATAAACTAAACTAATATTAAATAACAGTCCATGGCTACAATGCCAAAAACTTGTTTATTGCAAGTGTACTTGTCAATTAAATAAATAGTAAAATAGATTTAAAGAGTTCGAATTATCGTTTTCACTAGGACTGTTATTTAATAATTGATTTAACTATGCCTAACTTTTATTAAAGCAAAAATAATCAAAAGTGATTTGATTTTTATCCTAAATATTATAAATCTATGAAAGTAGTGAAAAATGTGCAAATAGACAATTTAGGGATCTACATGATGTATGAAAAGTATTAGGATCCT
Organism: Olea europaea var. sylvestris; assembly: GCF_002742605.1. Lineage (NCBI taxonomy): Eukaryota > Viridiplantae > Streptophyta > Magnoliopsida > Lamiales > Oleaceae > Olea > Olea europaea. The sequence continues at coordinate 1,136 of NW_019240122.1, forward strand.
AGAGTTCATCGTATTAATCTTCTTAATCTCAATCACCAAATTTCAACAATAATTAATTATGCAATCTAGGTCAAATTCTTCTAAATTAATTGATTTACCTCACTTGAGTTCAGACTAGCCCTACTCAATTAAGTCAACTAACTATATCACTACGTTGGAATAAACCTTAATCAAGAGCATTCAATCATCGAAGACTGCAAAATTGGTAAAAGTCGACCTCTACCTTATAGCCAAATTCCAATTTTTACTACATGCTCTAAACTAATAACTCACCTCTCGACTCATTATAATTTACAAATTATTGAATTAGTGGTTAAGTAATTCAAACCCCCTTTCCGCAAGACTCTTTGGTTTTAAGAACTCTGTTTTTAAGACTGAGTGACTGTACTTCTTCAACCCTTACTGTCCATGTAGAAAAAAAGTAAAAATAATACACTAGCATCAATTGAAAATCAAAACATGATAATTAAAACTAAGGTTCAAAACTAGATTGTACATTTTATCCCAATTATGGATGGGAGAAGAAAAATAGAAGAAAGAATTGGAGTACATCATCGGGTTACAACAAAAATGAGGAAAAAATGAAGATCCTGCACTAAGGAATCATATTCTTCTACGCTAAATTTTAAAAGCCTTATTTCTTGATTTTTTT
>NW_019240123.1:0-1787 GCF_002742605.1 Olea europaea var. sylvestris
GTACGAAGAATTTAGCGTAACTTTTGCACACGGTGTCCGTTTTGGGCCCATAGGAACTTTTTGGAAATGTAACGACCGTTTTGAATTGAACTCACCACTTCGTCGTGACGTATGAGGGATATCGACCATTTTTCAAAAGAATGAGCACTTGCATCTTTGGAACGCTTTAATTGTCGGCGTACAAAGAATTTAGCGTAACTTTTGCACACGGTGTCCGTTTTCGGCCCATAAGTACTTTTTGGAAATGTAGCGACCATTTTGGATTGAACTCAAAACTTCGTCTTGACGTACGAGGGATTTCGGCTATTTTTCGATAGAATGAGCACTTGCATATTTGGAGCGCTTGGATTGTCGGCATTCGAAGAATTGAGCCTAACTTGTGCACACGGTGTCCATTTTGGGCCCATAGGAACTTTTTGGAAATGTAGCGACCGTTTTGGTTTGAACTCACCACTTCGTCGTGACTTATGAGGGATTTCGGCCATTTTTCAAAAGAACGGGCACTTGCATATTTGGAACGCTTTCATTGTCGGCCTACAAAGAATTTAGCGTGACTTTTGCACACGGTGTCCGTTTTCGGCCCATAAGTACTTTTTGGAAATGTAGCGACCGTTTTGGATTGAACTCACCACTTCGTCGTGAGGTATGAGGGATTTCGGCCATTTTTCAAAAGAATGAGCACTTGCATATTTGGAACGCTTTAATTTTCGGCGTACGAAGAATTTAGCGTAACTTTTGCACACGGTTTCCGTTTTCGGCGCAAAAGTACTTTTTGGAAATGTAGCGACCGTTTTGGATTGAACTCAAAACTTCGTCGTGACTTATGAGGGATTTCGGCTATTTTTCTATAGGATTTGCACTTGCATATTTGGAGCGCTTGGATTGTTGACGTTCGAAGAATTGAGCGTAACTTATGCACACGGTGTCCATTTTGGGCCCATAAGAAATTTTTAGAAATGTAGCGACCGGTTTGGATTGAACTCACCACTTCGTCGTGACGTATGAGGGATTTCGGGCATTTTTCAAAAGAATGAGCACTTGCATATTTGGAAAGCTTGAATTGTCGGCCTACGAAGAATTTAGCGTAACTTTTGCACACGGTGTCCGCTTTCGGCCCATAAGTACTTTTTGGAAATGTAGCGACCATTTTGGATTGAACTCACAACATCGTCGTGACGTATGAGGGATTTCGACCATTTTTCAAAAGAATGAGCACTTGCATATTTGGAGCGCTTAGATTGTCGGCATTCGAAGAATTGAGCGTAACTTATGCACACGATGTCCGTTATGGGCCCATAGGAACGTTTTGGAAATGTAGCGACCATTTTGGATTAAACTCACAACTTTGTCGTGACGTACGAGGGATTTCGGCCATTTTTTGAAAGAATGAGCACTTGCATATTTGGATCGCTTGGGTTGTCGGCATTCAAAGAATTTAGCGTAACTTATGCACACGGCGTCCATTTTGGGCCCATAATAACTTTTTGGAAATGTAGCGACCGTTTTGGATTGAACTCACCACTTCGTCGTGACGTATGAGGGATTTCGGCCATTTTTCAAAGGAATGACCACTTCCATATTTGGAACGCTTGAATTGTCGACGTATGAAGAATTTAGCATAAATTTTGCCCATGATGTCCGTTTTCGGCCCATAAGTACTTTTAGGAAATGTAGCGACCGTTTTGAATTGAACTCAAAACTTCGTCGTGACGTACGAGGGATTTCGGCTATTTTTCTAAAGAATTAGCACTTGCATATTTGGAGCGCTTGGATTGTCGACGTTCGAA
>NW_019240124.1:0-40899 GCF_002742605.1 Olea europaea var. sylvestris
TTCAAATAAATAATTACATATTAGATAACACAATAAGCCATTAATAATTATTTAATTAACTTCAATAATAACCGAAAAAAAAATAAAATAAAACGGCCCAGTCAACTGGGTCTGGCCCAGTTGACCCAGGTGGCCCAGTCAACTGGGTTGCCCAGTTGACTGGGGGGGAGCCCAGACGGCCCAGATAACTGGGCCGTCTGGGCGTCGGGGGCGGCTGGGCGCGCCCAGACGACGCCCAGTCGTCGTTTCCGGCATTTGTGTTGAGGAGATCGCCGGAAAACTCCATTTCCGGCGATCTCCACTCCTTCCCAAGTAATATGTTGCCAAAATTCCACATTTACACATGAATTTCTCAAGAAATATGTAGAAAATCATACTTTTTTTCAAAAATAAAAATATAAACATGGTTTTTTTTTGTATAAATTTCTTACCTTCTTCAGAGGGATTTTGGCCAAGTGGGTACCCTATTTTTCCTTATTTGTCGGTGTCTGGGTCGACTGTGCTACAGTATTTTCCCGTCTCCTTCGACTTTGCTTCGTTTTCAAGTGAGGGTAAAATTGGGAATCTCTTTTTTTTTTTTTTTTTTTTCCCTTTTTTTCCTTTTTTTTCCTTTCTTTGAACTCTTCTTGTTCTGCCTTCACCCATGGAATAGTTGATTAAGGCCACGCCGTGTGTAATTGGTACCCAGTGTTGGCCGGGTCAACCGGCCAACAGCCACTAATTCCTCCAATTTAGCAGTCACCGGTTCGTTATTTGCAGATCATCCAAAACCACAACCAGCACCACCACATTCCATGGCGGAGAAACCAAACAACGATAATGCAACGGAGAATGTGGTTGCGTCGGCAAAGAATACGGACGGCAGTCAGCTGGATACGACTAAGGCGGAGAGACACGTGTGGCTCATGAAGTGCCCTCCCGTTGTCTCACGCGCCATGCAAAACAACCACCTCCCCCAGCCTCCGCCTCCGCCTCTTCCTTTCTCCGCCGATGGTGCCAAAGACCCTTTCAGTAACTCAGGTCCCATCGTCGCCAAAGTCATCGTCTCCGTCGACCCTCTCCTCCCCAATAACGATTTCTCTTCCACCCAGGTATCTATGCACATTCCCCTATACACTCGAAGGGTGCCAAAAAAAATTCTTGCACTGAATCAATTATTTCCGTCGATTGTTTCTTAGTATTTCAGATTACAATAATTATTGGGTTCTTTGTTATTTCTTCTAGTCGCATGGACTAGATTTTGTGTGTATTCTATCTTGCATGTATTTATTTTAACAAGAATCTCATAAAGCTCCCTTCATTTGAGATTTGTACGTACTGTAGCATATATTTGCAAAATTCATACTAATATTTTGTGCATTAATGGAAAATGGAATGGAAACTTCGTGGGCCTGGACGGAAGAATCAATATTTAAAAATTGAAAAATCTCGAAGGGTGCAAATTATATTTTTCTTTGAAATTACAGTGTGCTAGTGAAACTTGTTTTTATTCATTGCGTGTGACCTGGGAGCAATGGGATTCTGAATGTTGGTGTATTGCCTTGATTTGGTAATTGCAATACATGTCTATCTTACAGAGATTCCTCCAATTTTCATCTTAATATATAATTTATAGCTTGGGGTTGTGGGTGGGTGGGGATGTGGGACTCATCTTTGCTGGTTTGTGAATCATTGGGCCCTGTTATGTTTTTGAAACTTTCATAATTCTCCCCGAACAAGGTGTCTCTTCTTTGTGTGAATGATAGAGTTAGATGGCTAAGCAAAGAACCGGAGAAGAATCGAACAAGATCATTATTGAAATAAATCAATTCTATTTACTGGTCATTTGCATTCTTGAATTCTTGTATTTTACTTTTACAGACACGATTACCAATTCCAGATAACGGTCCCCATTCTTCCAGTGGAGTGCGTAATATTAATTTTTCAATAGTAGTTGAAAATATTGATTGTGCCTTCTTATCTTAAGCATTTTGTTAAACTTGGAATCTCCTTACTCTTGCTCTTTTGTCAAGTCTTACTATTTATGAGGTCAGGGTGACCTGAGCTTTCTTTACATCTGATGAATACATGTTAATTAAGCCACCGTAGATCTGGGGAAAAACATTACGGCTGTGATTTGGACCCCTCAGATTATTCACTGGAGAGACTTTTAAGTTTTAATGTTTTATCTTTGTTTTACTACATAACAAAGTGAAGCTTATACGATACGAAAATGAGTTGGATACACTAGGTATTGACATGCAGCTTATGCCATTCTCTACATAATTCTAACCTTATTTTCACAATAGGCATCGTTTTTTTTTTTTTTTTTTTTTTTTTTTGGCAGAGTTTTGTATTTTCTTGATGCTTCTCTTATTTTTTTTAATCTTTTATTTATTTTAGGTTGAGGAGAAGAAGTGTAATATATATTTTTATTGTAATAACATAAATTGAAACATAATTACAATCCTTCTAATTTTTTCCTCTCTATTTTCCACAAATGTTCACATGATGATCAGTTTACCATGGAGTTGGCTGGTAACGCATATGGAAACATACCCAAGTGCTACTCCATGGACATGTCCACTGATTTCGTTCCTATGTCCATATTTTCTGAATCATCCCAAGGTGAGCACTCTTCTATCTCAATGCACGCCCAACTGCTACATTGGCAGTACTGGTAGAAAAATAAATTTGGGAATGATGCCAACTCATAATGGAGATATTCATGTTGGACCCCTTGGATTACTGTAGTTTTGAATAGTTATCGGATCCTCTCACTTTAACCAACAATGAGGTTGCTTAATTGATGAGAAAACCTCAGAGATTTATGTTGGCCATGCCTAAAGGAGCTTTGACATTACGTTGAAATCACCTCATCTGAAAGCTCTTAAGTTGTTAGAAAATAGGTTGACTTGTTTTATGATCACATCTTCAACTTGGATGAGGTGATCACTCTTTCAATATGTTCTCTGCACAAACAACTGTCCTAATTTCATATCTCACCACTTTTTCTTCTTTTTTTTTTGACTCGATCAAATATTTGATTTCTTCCAGATTTGGAAAGGAAAAATAAATAAATTCTGCTTGCACATGAGAGGAGTGCTGAAGATAATAATATAAATAAGCTCATTCACTTTAACAACTTGAGCTTTTAGATAAGGTGGTCATTCTTTCATTTTCCTGTGGAAACATCCTTGACGGGAGCTGGAAACCAGCATATTTCGCTTGGAGTTATGCTATAATGCTTTTGTTGGATGTGGGCTAGACATTTTAAGGATTGGGATGATGGCTTGCGAACTTGTCAGCACTTACTGGTTGGGTTTATATCTCTGTGGATGTTACAAAACTTGTTTGATACTGGAAGAAAAAAAAAAATTGGTAAATAATCGAATTTTCTTTTTGGGTGGGTAAGGTATGCATACCATCCAATAACTTGTGCTTAAACCACAAACCACGAAGACAGATTTAACCCTTCTACTGCCAAGGGGCAAGAGCTGCAGAGCACAGTGGAAATATGGCCTCTTCTTTGCCTTCTTCAGTTATGAGACATTTCAGTAGCCTGGAGGATTTTTTTTTTTTTTTTCCTGCATTTATCATCTATAGAGGTCTACTTTATAATGTCAACATGACTAGCTGTTTGTGCAAGTAAAAACATAGGCTGAATCTCTTGTATTATTCATCAAATTCAAGGGTTATTTATACAAGAATAACCTACCTTTAGAAAAGAAAGGAAAGAAATCTTAAAAGGAAAATTATTAACTCCTAGCTAGACTAGGATATAAGCTAGATTGAAATATTTCTATATTCTTCTATTCTAACTGCACAGTCTGCCTTATTATGTCCAACCGGAAGAGGATGTATCTTATGGAAGGTAATATGTAGAAAGGGTTTGGAAGGTATTGGTCATATATTATAGTAATTTTACATTTCAATGTTGCAAGGTTTGAGGGAGGAGGCTATCTCTCAAGAAGCAGATTGTCCTCGGGTGCTTTGCAAAACGTGCACTGGTTTATTTCTTGGAAATCCAATCACTTTTGGTTTGTGTAAGCTGGGTGTTGTGGAAATCAGTAGCACCAACCATTTTCAAGGTGATATGGACGAAAAGGAAATTGAAGGAATTTTGAATAAAAAGAGAATGCTTACGAGTTATGGGAATTGTCCCCAAGTATTTAGCCTTTTTATGGGCTATGTTTGAGGAGTTAACATTTTTCATGATCTTTTTAGTTTTATGGATAAGAGGATATCTTGATTGTAACTTCATTTCTTTGATTAAACATTATTGATTCCTATGAAAAAGGTAGAAATCTAAGCCTCCGTTTGGAAAGAATTTATAAATAGATAGAAATGAGTGATGGATAGGTGGATAATACTCATTGGTCCATTGGAATGTGTTGTTGAAATTGAAGTTTGATCATTTATAAATTGATTGTAACTTCGTTTCTTTGATTAAACATTATTGATTCCTATGAAAAAGGTAGAAATCTAAGCCTCCGTTTGGAAAGAATTTATAAATAAATAGAAATGAGTGATGGATAGGTAGATAGTACTCATTGGTCCATTGGAATGTGTTGTTGAAATTGAAGTTTGATCATTTATAAATTGATTGTAACTTCGTTTCTTTGATTAAACATTATTGATTCCTATGAAAAAGGTAGAAATCTAAGCCTCCGTTTGGAAAGAATTTATAAATAAATAGAAATGAGTGATGGATAGGTAGATAGTACTCATTGGTCCATTGGAATGTGTTGTTGAAATTGAAGTTTGATCATTTATAAATTGATTTATTTTGTTTGACAAATGGAGGCTAAGATACTCTCTGAAATTTATAAATCAGTGCAGTATGATGACTTATGTTCTGAATCATTCTGTTTTTATTTGTGTTCATCTATTCATTTATTCTATCGTATGTGTGTGTTTTTAACAAACGTGAAATCGCTACATCTAGGAAAAAAGCTTTCTGTGGAAGGGAAAATCTATCACAAATTCGACATGAAGCCTCATAATGAAAATATGGAGGACTATGCAAAACTATGTCGGGAAAGGACAAACAAATATATGACTAGAACTAGACAGACACAGGTAATATCATTCACTTCTCTTATCTTTGGAGAAGTCTCCTATTCATTAATTTCTACTTTGATGTGTAGAATCTCTTTTCTGCAACTTTAACATTTGCTCTGCAGTTTATTGATGACGATAGCGAAATGCACATGAGGATGAGGCCTATGCTCGGGACAGTTGATTCAAAGCCTTCTGGATCCTCAGTACTTTTCCATTGTTTATGCTTGTAACAGAATGTGTGCGGATAAAATGCCATCTCATACATTTAGCTCTGCTTTTAAATAGGATAAAAGGAAAATGCCCATGAAGGGGTCAGAAATGAAAAGAACGAGAAGGGACCCTGAAGAAATGGAAAAGATCTTGTTTAAGCTTTTTGAAAGACAACCAAATTGGACGCTAAAACAGCTTATTCTTGAGACGGATCAGCCTGAGGTATGTAACTTGATTTGCTGAACCTACTCTATGCTGCCCTGGTTACATTTCGCGTTGCTTAATTTCTACAAGACCATAGATCTGATTTTCTCTTTTTGCAAGAGTTGGAGAGCCATCAAATTTCTTAGACGTTGTACAGTGCCTATGCTGAGAATCATGATACTCGGGGATGCTATATAAAATAGTTAGCGAATTATTTCTGTCCTAGGAATTGATTGTGTGATCTAACTATTGCTCGTTCCATTTAGCTTCTTGTGGGTAGAAAAAATTGTGGACATTGGCCTAGGTGTCTTGCCTTGTATTTCAGATATATTTTTTGTTTTTACTTTGTTGTAACATCAACCACTACCTCTTTTCATACCTGCAATTGTCCGACGTTTATTTTTGTTGCAGCAATTTCTGAAGAACATGCTTAAACTTCTCTGTATCTACAATAACAAGGGAGCCAATCAAGGAACCTATGAGCTCAAGCCTGAATACAAGAGATCAGAAGACAAATCAGACTCTCAGTAGGCTTTACCTGTCTTCAGTTTGCAGAATAAAAACTGCTGGGGACATGTACATGATCATGAACAAAATAATGTCTAGTGCCCTTGCCAAACATGCCATCAACAGGATATGTTTTGTCTCCCTTTGTAATTAGTAGAATTCAATTCATTCTTACATCTGTCAATTCCTCTCGAGTCCGAGGTCATGGCATTCTTGCTTGAAATAGTTCATATCGCCCTTGCTCTGGTTAGGCAATCTCTTGATTCTATTCTTTCTTGTCTATGGGTACCATGGCGTAGTTTATAGTTTGCTGAAATATTCTTTTCTTCGACTTTAGAGATGAGATAATTTGGTTCAAGTCATGATTCCTTTAATAAACGAGTGATGGAGAAACTTGAAAAAGTTGCCAACAACTATGTATTATTGAACATGTATTGCCTAGTAGACTGCCCGCTTGTTCCACTAAAGACATGAATCTACTCTTGAATTATACAAGAGTCTGTTTGATTGCAAAAATGAAATTTGGGTGAGAAGAAAACAAATTTCAGTGAATTGAATTGTTTAGAATTTGTTTTATTGGAAATTGTTAATTAAATGTGTTGATTTATATAATTTTTTACCTGGAAAAGTTGAAATTTTGGATCTTTTGGTGCTCATTTGGCTTTGTTTTATATGAAAATTGTCAATTAGAATGATAGAATTTGTTACAATTGTGAATAGAATTTATTTCCGTTATCGGGGAAAAAAAAAGAGTTGAATAACCCAATTCCCACCAAAACCAAAGGAAAATCAATTTCTTAAAGTCCTGGAAAATGTGGTCACGTGGGGGTTGGGTGGAAAATGAATTCCAAAGAAAATTTGTCCATTAAACATATCATTTGAGTGGAAAATGGAGCCTGTCAAACGGGTTCTAAAGTCACATAAATGTGTTTTTGTGAAATTACATCATGCAATTTAATGCTCTTATGTTTTAACTGCTAAAAAATGATTGTTTTATCATTTTAGTTATATTAATACTTTATTCTTATATTTTCTTCATCGGTTCATGTGGATTGCATGAGATAGTTATTCAACGCTAAATGTCGAGGTATACGACAATATGTATTGATCCCACTCATTTGTGTATCAAAGGACTTGCGAGCTTAATAATAATGTTCATTTGAGTTGAGGATTTATCAAATTCCACACGGCAAACATGGAATTTATTTCCTGTTTGTGCTTAATTTCTTGAAACACATTTTTTTAAACTCGTTTTCAGTCACACGTTTTATAATATACACAGATTTTAATGACTTTGTAACATACATTTCATCAAATTTTTTATTGAAATCTACTAAAATCTAACTTTTATCCAAATAAATGGGGTCTAATTCTTTACTCGATAATGCTAATAGTATTAAACTCCAACTCATGGTTGGGTCTAATTCACGCTCCAGTGTTGCTACTTAAGAAATAATACTAAGCAATCAAGACACTTGACAGTAATTGGTGAAATAGCCGATACTACGACCTTGGCAGAAAAAGGTACTAATTCTTGTTCACTAATCATGAAATTAACTAGTTGTCAATCCAAATATAAATTGTGTCTCGTTACACTTCACCACGCAACTGAGTAAGCTCTTGGCCTATATCATCTCGAAGTGATTGAAGCCACTTAATCACTTGCTTTTTTTGACTAACAATCCGATACAATTTTCTTAAAATTTTATTTTTATTTAGATTTTGGCGATATTCTTCACCAATTTCATGTTTTCCTAACTTGACAATTGCAAGTAATTGCCAATACCTTTTTTTTTTTTTGGGGGGGGGGGGGGTTTGTTTTGTTCATATTTTTAACTTTTTCTGGAGAAATCAAAACTCTAACCGTATTTCTCACTTTTCCCATTCTCATTCTCTAGACCCAAATGACTCAATAAATAGTGATTTTCATACATTTGAAAAAGTACAACATTTCTAGAGCAAGTGAGACGGGAACCAATTTGAACATCACGTTACATATCGTTTCAAAATAGTCATAATCAAAAAACAAAAGGTTCCACGTATAGCAAATGAAGAACACATTGAGAATAATTGATTTTGCCTCAACTACAAATACAAATACATGTTCCTCATCCTCAGATTCATACACTGCTTACAAACATAATATATCCTCCACACTCTCCTACGTCCGAAAATATGTGTGTTTGAAAGATGATACGTTCTAAAATTGGGCATCCTGAGCATTTTTAGTGTTTGTGACATTGCCCTTTGACCTACTACACCAATTGAAACCGTAGAATTTGCGGATACCTATACATGATGCAACCAAAAGCTCAATTAGAAATAAAATGAAATAATTATACAATGAGAAGGTGGATAAGTCTTATGCAGATATGTTTACAACTTTTTCGAACCTTTGATTTCTTAGAATTCATCTCCATTGGACTTTTTTGCACATTTTTTTCTATGGACCTTTGCTTTTGTAAGTTTTGGATCCAGAATGTTTAGGCCTTCATCATTTTGAGCTTCAAATTCATCCGCATCCAAGTTACTACAGTTTGATTTAGACAATTCGTTTGTTTGGAATTCAATCCACCCCAAATAGATGATTGGACAGTTCTTCATTTGCCACTACCAAGTCCACCATCTTCGTAAAAGCGAGATGCAACTTCTCATATCTTAATTGTTCAGTTGTGTTGGAACCTACATGTACTATCTAGTGACATCTCTCCTCCATTTCCACAAGACATACTCATCGGGAAGCAATTGCACATCATTCTGAATTATAATTGATATTGAGTGTTTGCAAATGATAACTCGAAACCTAAACAAATTACAATTGCACTCAGCCTCGCAGCTGTCGCTACGAAGATGAATTGTAAATATTTTTTACTTCATTCCCTCATTGTGAATAATATCCTCACGGATCTCGTACTTCGTTTGCCTAGAGAAGTTTTCCGCAGATAATACTTCATAGTGAACTTTTTTCTGGGAATTCATGTTGGAACTCCCTAAAATTTGAGATAGTACACATCTCGAAATTGTTTCTCCATATCATACTTAGTGGCACATGGAACCATTTGCAAGAATGATTTAAAATCAGTTTGAAATTTTTTCTCAACATTACTTCTCAATGTCCACTCATATTGCTATACAAAAAGCTTTAAAGATATTTTCGAATGCACACGACAGTCAAAAAATGCATTCATGCTTTCACTCCATTTGGTGATTGACATACCAGCCCAAAATGTAGTTTTCAAATAACATGCTACCCAACGATTAGAGAGTTCTTTCAACTAGCCTTCCTCAAATTCCTCACCACTTAGCGTGTCATAGACTAACACATGTACAACATGCATTATGGAACCTTTGGCAATGTGATAGCCTAACTTCTCGAGTGACTTCTCTAGTAAATGCCACAAGCACCATGTATGTTTAGAAATTGACTAACATGAAGACATGTATAGCACACTTCAGAATAACAGTCAAACTTACATCATATTAAAGTGTCACAAGCAAAACTATAGTACCAAGCTTTTTGTTCTAGAAAATGTACTCAAAATTATACCATGGTCAGCATTCTCATCAACCATGTTGTCGGAAAATTTATGCAATTCTCCTTCAAGATGGGTATCCTTCTCTCTAGAGGTGGAGAAAGAAGAAGGAAAATCATATGTTAATCTCTAATATGGTATCTGATTCGTCAACCATTACATTTTGAATATAAAGGAAAATAAAAATTTACCATTTGAGTCGACGGTACGTTTGATCCACCAGCGCTGCCTTCAAATCCAGTGGCTATCACATTGGAGATGGAAAAAAATGCTCTGATAAACCATCCATTACATGCGTTTCTCTCTGGATTGAGTCGTTTGGGTCGAGAGAATGAGAATGGGACAAATGGAAGTGAAATATGGTTAGGGTTTTGATTTCAATTTTAGTCTTCTTTTTTCATTTTTTTCATTTTTTATTTTTTTTGGGTTTTTTAACTCCCACGAGAAATTGATTTTGGAAGTAAAAATAAAAAAAATTAAAAAAATTACCAAGTCAACATTTTGGACAACGAAGAAAAGTATTGGGGGCAACTTCATAATTTGTCAAATATGGGGGCCAAAACTGTAAAACATAAATTTCATTCCCCCGATCTCAGTCCAAATCCTCTGTCGATTGGGGAGGAGAAGCCAACCTAAAACCGAACCTGATTCATTTCCTTCAGAAATTAAAAGCGTGAATAAAAGAAAAAAAAGTCCGTCAAATCTGCTGTTTTGTTTGCCCCATTCTCCAATTCTGTGGTTGCATGATTATTTCACAATTTTCGAAGCCGTTGTTACTCTATCATTTGTTCTCGATCTGTAATTAAACATTCATTTCTTCCTTCAAACAAATTCTGCTTTTTGGGTAGACCCTTTAGTTTTTAGTTGTTGGCAGTAGATTTGTTTATTTTCGGAGGGATTAAATTGCTATTTTATTTGATGATGATCTGAGGATTTGGAAGGAAAAATGGCGGGGGCAGCAGGTGGGGTAAATATGGAACAGTTTGAGGCGTATTTTCGGAGGGCGGATATGAATCAGGATGGCAAGATCAGTGGTGCAGAAGCTGTTGCTTTCTTACAGGGATCCAATCTGCCCAAACAAGTCCTCGCTCAGGTTCCACTCTTTTCTTTTCTGTTTTTCTTTTTTCATAAATCTGTAATTTTTAGTGAATTTTCCGTATGATAATGATCGGCTTCAACGCATAGCGTGCTATTTCGAATTGCCTTCAGCGAAATGTGGGTAGTATACTGAATTCCATCTTGAGGTGGCTTATTTATGATCAAGCAAGTACCGCATGTAGGAGTATTGGGTTATTTTTACTTAGATTCTTAGCACTCGGACAACTTGGTTGACATTTTAGCAAATATATGATTCGTTAGAGTTGTATAAAGTGGACATCTGGTCTTCAGCGATGTTGTACACATTTAGTGTTAAAACTTGGTATTAAGGAAGTTGGTGAAATGATGTGGCACTGGGATAATCTATGCCTCCTATTCCTTTAAAAATCTTCATGTCAAAAGAAGGATGAGAAAACTTCTCTATTAAGCCTTGATAATACTGGACAAGATGACATAGCTATGGTTTTATTACGGATATATTTTCCTAAGAAATGGAGGTACTGAAATGTCATCCTTACATTTTCTTCTGTATTTCAACTTTTACAGTGGTATTTGGTTCTCTTAGATTGTACCGATAAGCCGTTCTTTGCAGTTCTCCATCAGTTGTCGTCAAAAGAAGGATGAGAAAACTTCTCTATTAAGCCTTGATAATACTGGACAAGATGACATAGCTATGGTTTTATTACGGATATATTTTCCTAAGAAATGGAGGTACTGAAATGTCATCCTTACATTTGCTTCTGTATTTCAACTTTTACAGTGGTATTTGGTTCTCTTAGATTGTACCGATAAGCCGTTCTTTGCAGTTCTCCATCAGTTGTATTAAAATCTCTTTTGGTTAAAATAAGCAGCCTAATAGAAGATTTATGTAATGCAATCTCCTTTACTTCACGAAAGCGGTAATTCTTTTCCCGATAATGATTGAGAATATATTAATACTCCTCATCTTTTTTACTTTACTCTTCCTTCTTAAGTTTCTACAAAGAATAGCCTTTTTGATCTGCATATCTAGATTATCATGCGGATGATTATCAAGTTCTGCTATTCGGTTGCAGATATGGGTGCATACTGACCAGAGCCACACTGGCTATCTCAGCCGTCCTGAGTTTTATAATTTCCTTAAACTTGTAACAGTGGCTCAGAGTAAGCGAGAATTAACCCCAGATATTGTGAAGGCAGCATTATACAGTCCTGCTTCAGGCAAAATCCCTGCCCCAAAGATAAATCTAGCACCCATACCTACACCACAGTCGAATTCAGTCGGTGCTGCACCACCACTACAGATAGGTGCTGCTGCACCAGCATCTTCTAATAATCTTGGCTTCAGAGGATTGACTCCTTCAAGTTCCAGTATAAACCAGCAGTTTGGACAGGCACCTTCAAGTTCAGGCATGAACCAGCAATTCGGACCGGCACCTTCAAGTTCGGGCATGAACCAGCAATTCAGACAGGTACCACCAAGTACAAATATGAACCAGCAGTTGGGACAGCCAGTTTCAAGTACAAGTATGAACCAGCAGTATTTCTCTTCTCAAGGTAACCAACAAACCAGACCACTACCCATACCTGCTGCCACTGCATCACGACCATCTCCAGGTCCCAGTGGTCTGAATTTCCCCAGGGGAGGTGATATGGTCGGGCCTGGTCTTCCAAACTCGAACAACGATTGGATTGGTGGAAGAACTAGTGTTGCTCATCCTACTGGACCAACACCAGTCTCAAACAGAGGAGCTAGTCCATCAATTCCTCTAGTTGCCCCAAAATTGCTAGATCCACTTTCAACAGTGTCCTCAACTGCTGCTAAGGATCCTAAAGCATTGGTCAGTTCTGGAAATGGGTTTGCTTCAGAATCAATGTTTGGAGGGGATGTGTTCTCTACCACTCAATCTGCATCTCTTCAGGCTTCATCTGCATCAACACGACCTGCCAGTGGCATACCTACCTCCTCAGCCATTGTTCCAGTGTCAACTGGACCGCAGCCTTCAGCTAAGCCCGATCCATTTGAAGCTTTTCAGAGCACTCTAGTGAAACCATCTACTATGGTCCAGACTCAGCAGACCTCATCTCTGCCAAAATCTAATAAACAGGTTTCCACTCAAGTTACTTCTTTTGGCTCATCATCTGGAGCGACAGCTGGTGGTGGGAATTCTGCTTCAGAGCAGTCTCAGATTTCATGGCCTAAAATGACACGTGCGAGCGTTCAAAAATATGCAAAAGTTTTTATAGAAGTAGACACTGACAGAGATGGGAAGATCAGTGGTGAGCAGGCACACAGTCTATTCTTGAGTTGGAGACTACCAATAGGTACTGAAAAATGTTTTTACTTTTTATTTCATGCTTTTTCCTATGATGATTAAATTTTTTTTATTTCAAGCTTGGTACACATTTTGTTCTACTTTTTTATATTGATTTTATTTGGGGAATATATTTCTGTAGAATCAGCATAGATGGGGATACTGCATTAACTATGTATTCTAATACTCAGATTTGGATCAATTTTATATTGAAATTATTCTGCTTAAGCTCATTTTGGGAGTTGGATCAGAACTGACACTTAATATCCAAAGGATACAACATTTTAATTTGGATTATTAAATCAAGATTTCTTGAACTACTGAAACAAATTTGGTATGTTGCCTTGCAAACGTGAAACCCTCTTGGAAGTGTGGTTTATGTTTCATTTATGCCACTTCTAGAATTGCGGCTTTCTTGTCTTAGTAATTTGGAAGCTATTGGACTAACTTATACGATAGCATTTTTTTTAATTATATCCTGTCAATGGACCCCTTGTTCTACATTCCGAACAGAGACTTGAATGCAGTGTTTTGATCTTAGTGTTCTAATGTTCTTCTAGATAGGAATGGCGTGCTGACTTATTAGTTATACACGTTGATTTAGTGCTTGAAAATTATCCCTGTTGCCCTCGTATTTTTTAGTAAGTAAATATACTTGGTGGATAATCTGTATTTGTCTATTTGGATTTATACAGTGATATTTTAAAGGCCAGAGAGCAATACGCTGTCTGCAAAGTTGCCCTCTTTGATGCTTCCTTGATCCTTTGTTTAAATATTCTTAGTTCTACCTTTCTTAGGCAGAAATTTAAATCAGATTTATGTGCACCTTGTGATGATCTCTGCCTTCTCTTATGCTCATGCTTCAGCAAAGTATTGAACGTTTGCTGACCCTTTATGTTTGGGATGTCATATAAATCTTTTTGATGTCTTTTACAGAGGTTTTAAAGCAAGTTTGGGACTTATCAGATCAAGACAGTGATGGCATGCTTTCTTTGAGGGAGTTCTGCATTGCACTATATTTAATGGAGCGTTACAGGGAAGGACGGCCACTTCCATCGGCACTTCCTAGTAGTGTCATGCTCGATGAAACTCTGTTGTCTTTGGCAGGTCCACCCACTGCTTCTTATGGAAGAACGGGCTGGGGGACCACTACTGGTACTGATACGGATTGAATTTTATATATTTAATTTCTCATTCACATTTATTTTTAATATGAGTATTTTCTCTTGGTATTTAGGCATAAGACCACAGCAACTCCCACATGCATCTGCTAGTTTAAGGCTTCCGACACAGACAGTTTATTCTCAGCCTGATGGATCGATGCAGTTTGATGAACAAAATGCTAGAGTCCCTATAATGGATAATTCCTATACGAGTGAACTCAGTAATGGCGAGGAGAATTCTTTGGACGATAAAGTTCAAGAGGCAGAAGAAAAGGTAGTTTCTCCTCTCTCCCTTGTTCCATCTGACATGGCCTCTTTTGTTCCTTTTTAATGTTTATGACATGAATGGTTTCAAAATATCTAGTCTTGTGCTCTTGTTGAGTTTCATGAGTAATGCAAGTATGGGGAGATTATGTTTTGAAATGTTTGCAGATTAATGAATCCAGCTGTCTTGCTACTTGTTAGCTTTGGAAATTCATTTCCAGTTGTGTTGTATATCTTATGCAATTTTCTATTTCTAGCTGTCATCAAAAAATTGAGTTCTTTGAACGAGTTAATATTTGCTATGTGCCGTATATTGGAATATGAAGCATCCATTTTATAATTTTACAGTCATTACTTTCATGGGAAATTAATATCAGCCATTTATGGTTTCCAAACCCCTGGCTCACTTGTCCACATAGAAGTTATTATGGTTCCACACCTGGTCATAGGTATACTTTTGCGAGGATTAGATGGTTACCTTTTCTCCTCAGCTCTGAGGATTTTTTTCCTCTTCTGTTGGGAATTTTGCTACTTGCATTCTTTCACAAGATGTGGTTTCAAGCATGCTTTGTAGTGTTTTGTTATTTGAAGCTGTTTCTTTTATCTGTGGAAGGTTGAAAATAAGGAGAAAGTGCTTCTGGATTCCAGAGAAAAGATTGAATTCTATCGGACAAAAATGCAAGACCTTGTGAGTTATTATACCATGAAACCGTTCTTATCTTCTGATATTGTTATAACTATGCATGTTAATTTCTTTAGTTGCACTATAATCTTGTTTATTAAAAATTTCCTTCAGGTTTTGTACAAAAGTAGATGTGATAATCGTCTTAATGAAATTACAGAAAGGGCTTTAGCTGATAAGCGTGAGGTATGTTTTCTGATAAAAAAAATTTGTTCCCTTCCAGTTCCTCCTCTGTATATACCTCGCCCATTCCTTTTCTCTTATTTCAGGCCGAGTTACTTGCCAAGAAATATGAAGAGAAATACAAGCAAGTTGCGGAAATTGCTTCTAAACTAACTATTGAAGAGGCTTCATTTCGTGAAATTCAGGTCATTCACATTTATTTAACTTATCCAATCACTATTATTATGGCGTCCTTCCATTGTATAATTATTTTTAAATGGGTTCCTAGATTATGTTTCGGTGTACTGATGATTTAGTGTCATTTGCGTTATACTTCTCTTTCATGCCAACTTGTGCCATCCCAAATTTTAGTCGATGTTTTCGATCTATGATACAATCTTTATTGCTTCTTGGCTTGGAATGCTCCTTGTTTCAGGACTGTTATGCTATTATGGTTTCTTGGTGATGATTAGTTGCATTTTGTTCTTCCCAGTTTCTTCAGTGGCCTGTCTTTAGATATTTATATTATCTACATGTTTGGTGGGGCTAATTTTAACTTGGCATATTGTTCTAGACAGTAGAGTCTAGAATGATGGTCCTGGAAATTTCATTAACTGATTCTGAATTCTATGTAATGCATTTCTAGGAGAGGAAAATGGAGTTGCAGCAAGCAATCATTAAAATGGAACAAGGTGGTAGTGCAGACGGTATTCTTCAGGTAAAAATATTACAACTTTTCTGGGACGAGTGCTGATGTTTCGCATTGTTAATGGAAAACCTTAGGCTTCACATGAAATGCAGCACTAAATGCATTCCTGGTATGTCTAGGTTCGAGCTGATCGTATTCAATCGGATCTTGAGGAGCTGTTGAAGGCTATGGCTGAGCGTTGCAAGAAACATGACTTACGGATAAAATCTACAGCATTGATTGAGCTTCCCCCAGGTATCTTCTGTAACTTTTTATGTAATTTTACTGCGATTATGTATATAGTTGGGAGCTTTTCTATACTGCAGTTTGAGTTTCCCTCTATGTTTGTTTGAATTTTATAATTTACTTTGTAATTCAACTGTTTTTCCTAAGCATTATGCTTTAAGTTTTTATGATAATGTTTGTTGTAACAGAGATAAATGGTCAAACTAAATTTCTTTAATAAAAAATTGGTTTATTTGTGCCACCCACCCTGAAATCTCCAAACTACGGGGCACTTGGGAAAACAAAAAGAAATCATTTTTGCAAATTTGAACATAAGAGATTACTTTTAGCAAAAATAGAACAGAAAACATGCAGAGAAAATTTTCTCCTTGAAACACGAGGAAGGTCGGTACGATTTGTGAACTGTGTGCTTTTTGTTTAAGGATTAAGATGCAAGACATAGAGCATATCTGGCAAGGCTCAAAATTAAAATTAAGCTAGTCAAACATTCTTTATATCCCCACATCTCATAGGATCTACAGCTTTTACCTACTTATTATTCACACATTCCGTAGGCCCCCTATTTATAAGCACTTAAAAACACTGCCGAACAAGCACATAAATTGGAAGTTGGCATGAGCGTATCTGTTTTATCTACATTCAGCTTCTCTTTGGACATTTGAGACAGATGGTTGTTCTTTTAGTTCATGAATAAAAAACCGCATGAACTACCTTTACAAACATTTACAAAGACCACAGGCTGACATTAAAAAGAATTCTTGTGGAAAATATTCGGGTGTTACCTTAAGAATTTAGTAGCATGCTAACTGGCACGTTTAGAGAAAAAGAATGTCTCCGAAGGTATAGGTTAAATTTTATATTTATTAATAAATTAGGAAGAGAAACTGTGGTTTCTTTGTCCAGCAAGCAACTCAGCATTTCAGTAATTCTTCTCCTTTCTAGAAATAATTGTCTGTAAATATTTTGTGCGTTGGTGTCCCTTCATACTAACCTTTTTTTGGTGTAACAATGGTCATTTTTAAGGTTGGCAACCTGGGATCCCGGAGTTTGTGTCAATCTGGGATGAAGACTGGGACAAGTTTGAAGATGAAGGTTTGGCATCTCTTGCTTTTTCACCCTTCTGCAATCAACATTCACTGATGAATACTGTCAGCTTTGTTACCCTTATTGTTAGCATATAAACACTAACCTATACATTATTGCTACCAGGATTTTCATTTGATGTTGCTGTTCCTGCAAATGCCAAGCCAACAGCTGTTCGTGAAGAGAATTCTTCTCCAACTCATAACTTTTCGCCTGATTCTACATCTGAAAAACCCTTCAGTAAAGGTGTAAGTGCTTTCGAGACAGAATCGTCTTATGCATACAGTGAAGATGAATCAAAGAGTGCACAAGGAAGTCCAGCAAGACAAACAACATTTGAAAGTCCATCTCCCAAATATTCAGAAAACCATTTCAGGAAGAGCTCTGATGGAGATGCTGAAACCCATAGGTTTGGATTGCTTTTTATTTGTCTGACATCATACTAAATCTTTTGAAATGGCATGTACTCCATCATCCAATTGTAATATGGGTTCTGATCTTTTCTCTCTCCTTCCCTCATTTTGTATTATCCTGGCGCCGCAGAAGCTTTGATGAACCTGCATGGGGTACATTTGACAATAATGATGACATTGATTCAGTTTGGGGCTTCGATGCTAAGGTGAGTAGACTTGTGAAGTCCTTGTCCACCTTATAATACTGGCGTTAATTTCAGCAATGGTTACTGAAATTTGTTAAAAATTTCAAAATGGTCATTGGAGTAATATTCTTTAGGTAATGATCACTCAAGTTTCTAACGATTATACTAATCGTCACTCGGCTGGAAATGCTAACCTCAAATTCTCAATTTGAACACAAACGGCATTAATCAGTATGTCACGTCAGCCAAATTCAAGTTTGAAAAAAAAAAAAAAAAAAAAGAAAAAAAGGAAAAAAGCGTGCATGTGAAGCCAAAAATGATATAGTATAACTTTAAATTGGGGAGGAAACATGGGCTCACGTAAAGGATGAGACTTAAAGCTTGTTTTGGCCCAATTTTTTTCTAGTCAAAAGTGAATTTTTGGAGAATGTTTGCTTGAAAAGTAGGTAAAAGTTGTGGGTCCTATAGAATGTGTGGTTGAAAATGATTTTGAAAATTTGTCCCGAAAAAGCTTTTAACTTTAAAATGAATTCCACGTGCATGCTTTTATTTTTAACTATGATTTTGTCTACACTGTTTGGTAACACATGGTACTCAATGTTTCAAGTATACTTCGATGAAATTTCGTTAAGTTCTACTGATGATGTCGTGTTCATTATCAGTAATTATTAGTGTATTTATTTTCTATCATGATGTTGCAATTTAATCCCTGGACGAGTCCGTACCATTTCTATTATAGCATACGCCCTATATCTATGTTCAGTCCTGTTTAGTTGTCTGCACTTCAAGATTGAAGCATTCATTATAGATTCCTGTCTCTGATTTTTGGCTTTCAAGTAGATGTTACCCCACCATTGTAAACTCTGGCAGGACTCAGATCATGGGAAGCACGAAGAGAAGTATTTCTTTGGGTCGAGTGATTTTGGTGCAAGTCCAGAAAGAACTGATGCCCCCCAGAAGAATAGCCCTTTTACTTTTGAGAACTCTGTTCCTGGGTCCCCACTTTCCAGGGCCGGGAATTCTCCAAGATACAGTGTTGAATCTAGAGATCCCTTTTTTGACAGTTCTTCAAGGTATGACTCCTTCCATACGCAGGATCACATTTCATCTCCCCGTCAGGAGTCTCTCACTAGGTTCGACTCCATGAATAGCACAAGGGATTTTGGTCATAGTGGTGGCTTTTCATTTGATGACTCTGACCCATTTGGTTCTAGCGGTCCCTTTAAAGTCTCTTCAGAAAGTCAAACTTCAAAAAAAGGTTCTGAAAGTTGGTGATCTTTCTAACTGGTGGATTTATACTCATATTTGACAGTATAGATTTTGTTAGTGTCTGTTCATTCACTGTATAGCCTGGATAAACGGCCAGAGGAAAATAATGGTGTTCTGCGCTCCGCTGTATATCCATCTCATGGTATCATTACATGCCACCAAGACGAGGCCTTCACATGCAGGTTTCTTGTCTTTCGGGGTTCTGAGATTCGAGCCTCTTACATTTGAGTGGAAAGAATTTTTCGTGTATTCATTCACTTTTGTGCTCTTCTATGGGTTGGACTGGATTATTCTCAGATGTATTGTAGTGAGTGCGCGAACTTTCAATTCATATTTCTTTGTAATATCTTCTTGATTGTATTGTATCATGCAGTGGTCAATTTTGATTTCTTAAAAGGATTCTTTAAAACCTTTTAATTTAAATGAAGAAAATAATCATTGTGAGAGTCGCTTGGATTGAAATAACGTTTTCTATGGAAAAATTATTTTTAAAGATTATTTAGTTCAACATAAAATTTCAGACGTTGAACCTTATATGACTAATATAAATCGATTCAGTTTCTTCTCAACTTGTAGTAAAAGATATCTCTAAGCATACTGTATTTGATGAAAGGATAATAGAAAATATTTATTTTATCAAACATCCCATTAATTGGATATTAAATGGTTTTATCGTATTTTTTAAGGAAAAAGCTATTTTCTTCTTGAAAAATAGCTTTTGATCTTTAAAAAAGTCCTACCAAAAACACAATGACGTTCTGGGCATTGGCAGCATGAGTGGCTGCCGAGTGCTCCAAAAGCGGAAATTACTTCTACCAACCCTATTTCTTTTGAAATTTCTATTCTACTTCCATTGCTTATTTTCATTTCTTCAAATGCCAACCTTTTCCTACTCATTCGAACACACCATCCAAATTTATTTTCAAATGTTATAATGGAGCATGCTGAGGAGCTTTCGCCAGTGTCGATGTGATGAACAGTGAAAATTGTGGTGGATGTGGTCTTTCTAGTTGTAATAGTTGTAATAATGAATATTATAAGTGATTATAACGGCGATGATGATGCTTATAGTAACAATGTAACCAAGTATTTTACAAGTAATTGTGATAGTGATAACAATTTAACAAGGTTTGTCAAGTGGTTGTGGTGATGATAGTGGCGGGATAGTGTAACATGGTATGTTACAAGTGATGGTGACAACGATGACAAGAATAAAATAATATTACAAACATTATAAAAGTTGTTATAATTAGTGACTACGGTAACAATAGTGAAGGAAACATGTTGTGTGTAAATAAAAAAAATTAAATTAAAAACAATATTTTGACAATGAAAAAAAAAAGGTAGCAACATATATTTTTGCAAATGTGAATTGTTTCCAAAAATTTAAAGATAAAGTAAAATCAGAAGAGTTGTTGAGTACTTTATTTAATTGAAGAAAATTTGAAAAGTAAAGAACGTTAGCATAGTCCCGATCATAATATTGACCTGTTCATTGGTCGTCGATCCTCACATTTGAAAGACGGGTCTAGTCAAGTCTATCTGTCTTTTTAAATCGAGTAGTTCAAGTATGTTGCAGTCTTGGGATCGAGCTTTGTTGCAGATGGCCCGACTCACCCATTTTGACATTCCTACTTTAATCCATCTAGCTCATTTCAACTGGTGCTTAAAAGTTTTACATTTTTTTCCCTAGCATTGATTCTACTATTGTAAGAAAGTAAGAATGCTTGTATTAAATCCTTGTTTGAGCCTCATTCCTTTACATTATTTTTCATTATTTTTTTACGATACTTATTTTCAACTCCATATTCTTTATTAAAATAATATTACACACAAATCAAAAAAAATTCTTTCTTTTTTAATAATGTATTCTCTGTCAATCATTATTTCAACCCGATCATAATATTGACCTGTTCATTGGTCGTCGATCCTCACATTTGAAAGACGGGTCTAGTCAAGTCTATCTGTCTTTTTAAATCGAGTAGTTCAAGTATGTTGCAGCCTTGGGATCGAGCTTTGTTGCAAATGGCCCGACTCACCCATTTTGACATTCCTACTTTAATCCATCTAGCTCATTTCAACTGGTGCTTAAAAGTTTTACATTTTTTTTCCCTAGCATTGATTCTACTATTGTAAGAAAGTAAGAATGCTTGTATTAAATCCTTGTTTGAGCCTCATTCCTTTACATTATTTTTCATTATTTTTTTACGATACTTATTTTCAACTCCACATTCTTTATTAAAATAATATTACACACAAATCAAAAAAAATTCTTTCTTTTTTAATAATGTATTCTCTGTCAATCATTATTTCATACAACATTAATTTGAATCAATGGGGGTTCAAACAGGCCTAAATACACGACTCGCCAGCCAGCCAGCCAGCCAGCCAAATGGGAACTTCGTCACTTTTACGTTTCTGCGTTTCGAAGTTCTTTTACAGTGCACAAACGATGACTATTGGCTGTCAGTCAACTCTCCTCTTTTGTCATTTTAATATGTAATATAATTATTGAACTAAAATTATTTTTTGTTGTTTTTCACTTGTCGTTTTTTCATTCAATTGCTGTCACCCTTTTTCTTCCCTATTTTTGCCCCTTTTCTCTCTTCCCCACCTCTATGGATCAGAAGCGAAAGAATCCATAATTCAAGATTCATGGATGCATCAGAATTATTGAATTTTGGGTTTTGATTGTTGTGGGGTTTCTTGAAAATATAATTGTGATGCAAGGTTAAAATTGGAAAGTGTTCGACAAGGTATTGATTCTAAGTTTCTTGTTTCTCCTTTTCGATGAATTATATATCCAATGTTCTGTATAAGTTAAAATTCTGCTTATGATTGGGCTTAACTTTGGATTTTACCATGCGGGTTGAATTTTGTATATTAATTAGTGGACTGAATTTGACTCTTGGAGGTTTGTTTTCATTTAATCTTAGGTAGTTGAAATCGTAGTAGGGATTTGATGATCTTTGTCCTTAGATAGTTTGTGAAATTTGCTTATTTTTGCATTTTGAAATAATCAAGTTTAGATCAGAGACAGTTCTACATGGATCTGTTTACTTGTACTTAGAAAAAAATTATTTATTCTTTAAACTAGCATTGAAATGCTGCCCAAATAATCTTGATAATGAGTTCTGGCAACTGATATCTTGAAACACAATGGAACTGGAGATTTCTACTTTGTTCTTGCTTTAGGTTTATCCTTACAAATGTCAAGAAAAATGTGTGTGTGTGTGTGTGTGTGTGTGAGAGAGAGAGAGAGAGAGTCAATTGCTGTCACCCTTTTTCTTCCCTATTTTTGCCCCTTTTCTCTCTTCCCCACCTCTATGGATCAGAAGCGAAAGAATCCATAATTCAAGATTCATGGATGCATCAGAATTATTGAATTTTGGGTTTTGATTGTTGTGGGGTTTCTTGAAAATATAATTGTGATGCAAGGTTAAAATTGGAAAGTGTTCGACAAGGTATTGATTCTAAGTTTCTTGTTTCTCCTTTTCGATGAATTATATATCCAATGTTCTGTATAAGTTAAAATTCTGCTTATGATTGGGCTTAACTTTGGATTTTACCATGCGGGTTGAATTTTGTATATTAATTAGTGGACTGAATTTGACTCTTGGAGGTTTGTTTTCATTTAATCTTAGGTAGTTGAAATCGTAGTAGGGATTTGATGATCTTTGTCCTTAGATAGTTTGTGAAATTTGCTTATTTTTGCATTTTGAAATAATCAAGTTTAGATCAGAGACAGTTCTACATGGATCTGTTTACTTGTACTTAGAAAAAAATTATTTATTCTTTAAACTAGCATTGAAATGCTGCCCAAATAATCTTGATAATGAGAGCTGGCAACTGATATCTTGAAACACAATGGAACTGGAGATTTCTACTTTGTTCTTGCTTTAGGTTTATCCTTACAAATGTCAAGAAAAATGTGTGTGTGTGTGTGTGTGTGTGTGAGAGAGAGAGAGAGAGAGAGCGATTGACATTGGATTCCGAAGTCAGAAAGCGAAGTGCTAAGGTGCTGTTCGCATTCCGAATCCAAGAGAGAGCACTTGAATGAGTCAAATGAAAAAAGAGCTCATTTATATATAATGCTAGATGATCAACTATGTGAATGGGGAAGCAAGTAAACATTGGCTTAACTAAGACACACGTTTGGTTTAGTTAAAAGAAAAATGTACAAGTTTGTAAGTTTTTGTTTTCTAACTTGTTTGGATATGTAACCTTCTTGTTACTTGTAATTTATTTACAACTTTAAGCGACAACATATTATTTATTATAAAATACCTACTTATTTACTTATACATAAACTTGTAAGTGAACTCTTTATGGTCTGCCGAGCATGCTCTTAGTTCCAATTCGTAAATATAAGTGAAAAGGGAGAACTTGGCTTAAATAGTTGACAGTGACCGTTTTACGCATTTCTAATGTTTTCTTTTGCACTCTCTTCGTTTTCAAAGTGTTCCCCTTATGCTCGGTTTTAAAAGTGAAGTGAAATTAATGAAAAAGGGTATCTTGTCTCTGCCCCAATATTTCGAAATATTGAGGTTATTTTGTTAGTTTTGTATCGTTTTGATGTTATAGTTTCCTTTGGGGAAAATAGCACTTAAGGTCCCGTAATCTTTACATGAATGAATGCTTGGGGTCTTACCAAATTCTTTTGGTTATAGGTTACAATTCTTTTTTCTTTCTTTCCCCCCCTTTTTTTTTCCTCCATCTTTTTTTATTTTTTTTTTATTTTTGGTTTGTATAGCCTAAAATAATGACAGTTCATACTGCACCTCTTCTAGAAGAGAAACAGTAGGAGCCTGGGAAATAAAACAAATAGGCCTATACGTTAAACAGAAATAAAAAACAGAAGCCATTAATGGTTGGAAGTCCGTTAAATTAAGCTGCCTGCAACCTCTTTCGAAATACGCACAAAAGGGGCAGGGGGAGGAGGCAATAGGGTGGAAGGGGCAGAAGAATGCTTTCTTGTTTTCTTTTATTTTTTTGAATCAAAGAAAGGTTATGCTTGTCTTTTTGAATAAAATCTGTACATAATGTGCAAAATACAAGACTTTTTAACGATTTTCTTTTTTTGACTAAATCTTATGGGGCCCGAGGGCTACAAAACTTAAAGGTCGGGGATTCAGATGCCAAGTAAATTTGGTTCACAATCTAAGTCTTCATGTATGTAAAGGTTGAAATCTCCAATGCTAAGTTTCTTTGAATAGCTGAAGAAGTCCAAGTAAATGGAAATAACTGCATGTTATCGAGTGGTAGCAGCTTGAATCATAGCTTGATATCTTGTTACATTAATCTTCATTTAACATGTTAAAAGAAGTAATGCTGCTTTTTCTGGCAGGTAATTTGAATCTAATGGCTGGAAGCTGGGATGGAAATTACGACCCGGGTGGTCAATCCGATGACAGCCTCCATTTCGATAGACTACATATTGAGCCTATTTATGATGCATTTATCTGCCCTTTAACTAAACAAGTTATGCGAGATCCAGTGACGTTGGAAAATGGGCAAACATTTGAGAGAGAGGCAATTGAGAAATGGTTCAGGGAGTGTAGGGAGAGTCGAAGACGGCTAGTTTGCCCGTTGACTCTGAGAGAGCTGAGAAGCACGGAATTAAATCCAAGTATTGCTTTACGGAACACAATTGAAGAATGGAAAGCCAGGAATGAAGCTGCTCAGCTTGACATGGCTCGTAAATCATTATCAATGGGCAGCCCAGAAAATGATATTTTACAGTCTCTGAAGTTTGTCCAGCAACTTTGCCTAAACAATCCATCAAATAAGCATGTAATCCGTAATGCAGAGCTGATACCATCGATAGTTGTTATGCTGAAAAGCAGTAGTCGTCTGGTTCGGTCTAAGGCTTTAGAAACACTTCGTATTGTAGTGGCGGATGACTCAGATAATAAGGTTGAAATTGATTGACGTTTCATTGTATGGTTTTGCATATGTAAGTTCAAGTTGTTATTTATTTGTCTAACAGTTTTATAGTTTTTCAGGAAATAATGGCTGAAGGGGACACTGTGCGCATGATAGTCAAATTCTTATCGCACGATCAATCCAAAGAGAGAGAAGAAGCTGTTTCTTTGCTGCATGAGCTCTCGAAATCTGAATTATTGTGTGAAAAGATTGGTTCAGTTAATGGAGCAATTCTTATATTAGTAGGAATGGCAAGCAGCAACTCGGAAAATCTTCTAACTGTTGAAAAGGCCGATAAAACCCTGGAGAATCTGGCAAAATGTGAGAACAATGTAAGACAAATGGCTGAAAATGGAAGATTGCATCCTCTTCTAACGCTACTACTTGAAGGTGTTGTAAATTATAATCAACCTCCGTACTCTTTGCTTGTGTAGAACTCATTGTGTTCGTGTGTCTATATTATTTTGCATTTTTCTTTAGGAATATTACTGGTGCTGATGAAGAGATGCTTGTAATTTCGTTAGCCTGCTTGTTTTGTTTATATGCAGGTGGAAGTTTATGTGCTGAGCATGATACGATGTTTGTGGTGTTATTTACTGTGCCATGATATAAATTGGAAGAATTAAGGAAAATCAGGATGGAAGCCAATAAGAGCATGTTTAGTACATGTTAATCTGGGTTCTCGTCTCATTTGGGGGGAGGGTAAAATTCAAAAAAGAGAGAGAGAGAGAGAGAGCATGTTTAATACGCAGTACTAGAAAGGACTAGAGAGTTCAATAGACAAGATTTTTATTTCTTTTTCTAGCTGTTGTCCCGTACATTCTTTTTCACCAAACAAATCGAAGGGCATGTATGGCAAACTGTCCTTACAGGAGAGCAATGCAATGAACAAAATTTTAACTTCTTTTTCTTTGTTAGTACTGACTCGTAGTTCTGAAACCATTTTGTCAAAAATGGCATTAAGAGTTCTGTTGAATCATTGCAGGCACTCCAGAAACTAAATTGTCGATGGCTGCATTCTTGGGTGAGCTGGTTTTAAACAATGATGTGAAAGTCTTTGTGGCTAGGACAGCTGGTTCGTCCCTGATTAATCTCATGAAGAGTACTAACATGCAGTCAAGAGAGGCTGCTCTTAAAGCTTTAAATCAAATTTCTTCAGATGAATCAAGCGCCAAGGTCTTGATAGAGGCAGGTGTACTTCCACCTCTTGTCAAGGATCTCTTTACTGTTGGCTCAAACCACCTGCCAATGCGACTAAAAGAAGTTTCGGCAACAATTCTTGCAAATGTTGTGAGCTCGGGATATGATTTTGATACCATTCCGGTTGGACCTGATAACCAAACTTTGGTTTCCGAGGAAATAATTCATAATCTTCTCCATCTTATTAGCAACACGGGGCCTGCAATAGAATGCAGGCTTTTCCAGGTACTTGTTGGGCTTACGAGTTCTCCAACAACTGTTTCCAATGTTGTTTCTGCTATTAAGAGTTCCGGGGCTACTATTAGTTTGGTTCAGTTTATTGAGGCTCCGCAGAGGGATCTGAGGATGGCTTCGATAAAACTTCTTCAGAA
This sequence comes from Olea europaea var. sylvestris, assembly GCF_002742605.1. Classification (NCBI taxonomy): domain Eukaryota; kingdom Viridiplantae; phylum Streptophyta; class Magnoliopsida; order Lamiales; family Oleaceae; genus Olea; species Olea europaea. The sequence continues at coordinate 26,541 of NW_019240124.1, forward strand.
TCTCTCCCCATACATGGGTCAAGAACTAACCGGTTGCCTACGTGGTACGTCTGGTCAACTTGGCAGCCTAATAAGGGTAATATTGGAAAATATAGCTATAACTGAGGAGCAGGCAGCAGCCGTCGGGCTGTTGGCTGATCTTCCGGAAAGAGACGTGGGCCTGACGAGACAGATCCTAAACGAAGGTGAGTTTGAGCTGTTCATTTCTCGAGTAATTAGGATCAGACAAGGGGAGATGAGAGGCAGCCGGTTCATGACACCGTATTTGGAAGGGCTTGTTAAGGTTCTTGCAAGAATTACGTTCGCCTTGTCTGAAGAGTCGGGTTCTGCCTGTGCACTTTGTCGTGAACACAATTTAGCGTCACTCTTCATTGACCTTCTACAAGCTAATGGGCTTGATAATGTACAAATGGTATCAGCCACAGCTTTAGAGAACCTATCCCAAGAATCGAAAAACTTGACCAAATTGCCTGAGCTTCCTACTCCAGGATTTTGTGTCTCGTTCTTCCCTTGTTTTAGCAAGCCACCCGTCATAACTGGGTTGTGTAGGGTTCATCGTGGGATGTGTTCGATGAAAGAATCCTTTTGTCTTTTAGAAGGACATGCTGTTGAGAAGTTGGTTGCCCTTCTCGACCACAACAATGACCAGGTCATTGAAGCGTCGCTTGCAGCCCTGTCGACTCTTTTGGATGATGGGGTTGATATCGAGCAAGGAGTTCAGGTGTTAATGGATGCAGAAGGAATCAAGCCTGTATTCGACGTGTTACTTGAGAAACGGACCGAGAGTCTAAAGAGGAGGGCTGTTTGGGCAGTCGAGAGACTATTGCGAACAGATGATATAGCCTACGAAGTTTCAGGAGATCCAAATATAGGCTTAGCCCTCGTGGATGCTTTTCAACATGGCGATTATCGAACACGACAGATTGCTGAGCGTGCCTTGAAGCACGTCGATAAAATTCCCAACTTCTCTGGCATCTTTGCAAACATGGGATAACCGTTTTGAAATGATTTACTAGATTGTTAGGACCTTGTATTTGTTGTTGTTGTTATCATTGTCTCCACCTTTATTAATCTGTCAAGAATTATGGAGTGCAGGTACATAATGGTATCTTATTTGTAGAGGTTTTTTTTTTTTTTTTTTTTTTTTTTTTTTTTTTTTTCCTTGGGCTTCTTTTTCATGAATTCCATACTGTACTTGCTTTTGAAGTTGAATGGGAGATTGGACATCATTTTTTCCCAGAATTTTAAAAAATCATCTGCTGTTACAAAAACAAGGGAAAATGCTCTATCATCATAAATGTTCCATCATTTCAATAGAGGCAGGAGAGTGCGATGACCCTTTGTAACTCCTAAAAGAAGTTGGGGTCTTCGATCTCTTCCTTAAAGATTCAGACAAATTGACGTCCCTCAATAGAGCAAAACCATTTCCAGATGTCGAATTCCAAGAACTCCCGAGACGTTCCCTAATGCAAAATTTATGTTGTCAAATGGTTAAAACCCTTACAAAAAGCATGCATAAACTGGTTGTCCCAGTCAACGTTGATGCAAAGAATATGTGGGGGAAACAAATACACAAGTTAATTCTATAGTTGTGAATGAATAACATTAGTACCAGACAAACATTCAGAAAAATAACTGACGATAAATAGCATGTACAACATGATCAGAAATAACTCGACTCTCGAGTAAGAAACGACATCATGAATCAGGATATCATTATACTAGTTATAAACGCAGCACTGTCATCGTCTTTGTTAAGCATGAAGAAGCATCCAGATCGTGTGCCACGTGATTCCTCGAAACATGATTCCACTTCATTCCGTTGTCAGACACATCGCACATTGTCACAAAGTCCAACACCTGGCCGAATATCTTGAACATTTCGATCCCAAATATACTATTTCCATCAGTGACAAAAGCAGCATTCCAGTCCATCGGGGCATCAGGGTGCATTGACACTTCTGTCCAAGTAAGATGCACAAGGTTAAGTTCCCAGAGCTTCCGAACTGCTTTGTTTCTTCTGCCTATTTGACCGTCTCCCTCACACCACGATACAGAAAGCATGAATAGCCGACTGTTGCACGATATAAATTTTGGATAGTACTCGTGCACACGAGGTGGGCATGAAGTTGTTTGAAATGTAACCCAGTATCCTCTTTCTATATTGTAACCAACAAGGTTATCGCTTTCTGAGTAAACGTAGAAAATCCCATCACATACAACACCAGAACAAGCCACCCCAAAATCCAGAGGTACTCTCTGGATCTCTGTCCATTTGTTGGATATTGAATCATAAATTTCCGCAGAATCTAGTGGTTCATCCCAGGAGCCAAGACCTCCCACCGCAATCATTACAAAACTTTGACCATCTTTCGTATGTGAATTTTCATGTTTTTGTCCTATCGATTTGTATCGCTTTGTAACTGGAAAGAACGAATTATTATTTTCACTGGGGGAGTGTCCAAATTGGCATCTTACTGAAAGTCTGCGAGGATCCTCATAAACATCTGATGTACCACCAACTCTTGACCTGTAAGAACGTCTGTCTCGACTTTGCTGATTTCTAGCGATCAAACAATCTGGACTGATCTGAGAAATTCCTAAAACTGGAGATGATCTGCTGTACTTCATGGGTGCAGCTTTACGCCATAATTTAGTCAGTGGGCTAAATACCAAAACGTCTTTATGCGTCTTAAATGAGCTTTTATCCACCCTTCCAAAGCAGGTCAAGCTAGAACAACCTCCGACAATGTAAATATCTTCCCCAATGCTTGTAACAGAAAACAGAAACCGTCCCTTGAGAATTTGAGCATCTATTTTGTGCCACACATCGAGGGAAACATCCAATGCATGTATTTCCCCAGAACAATAACCATCTTTAACAGCACCAAACAGAAACATCCACGGACTTTGGTATAAACCCTCCAGTCTCATCTGCATGAACCGAGGTGATTTTGTCAAGTTTCTCCATTTCTTGCATACAAGACGAGCGTTCATAAGAGTTGTCACTGGGAGCCTCACCAAGCACAGTTCAAGAATGTCATCGGGAAGAAAAGTATTCACGCTAGTGTTTTTTTGCGTTTCTTCATATGCTGAAAGCCTTCTGCTATTCCTCCTCCAGAATCTCTCTTTTATCAAATACGGAAAGCAATCTACAGTAGCTTCCTCATTGCCACATATTATTATACTGTACACTTTCCCTTCTTCATTGGCACTTGACTGCCTTCTACTTCCTGAATCTTTAGACTCTTCACCTATGTCATCACCTACTTTGCAGCCTCTGACTCTTCCATAAAGATCAAGACATCCCAACGACACGCCACTTGTAACATCCATTTCATCGCCTTCATTTCTGTGGTTCTTTATTTTCAGTTTCTGGCTCAAACTTCTGACGAGGCGTTTTGACACACTCGAAGACTCAAGTCCCTTACTAATAGGTTCTTCTTCTATTAATCGCTGAGACATCACCATGTATCTTTATTTTCAAAAGACATATAAATACATGAATTTTCTGGCTATTTGGCTAGTGATTATCTCATGCTTTTATTCACCTACATGAACACATTGAAGAAAGTTAAAGCCCAAACAACCTAGCGTGTAAAGGCAAGGAAGACAGAGCCAGTTTTGATGAAAATGTAATAGACATGCAAGTAATATCCGCAACAGCTTTCTGAATCGCCAAACGTGTATGGTCCAAACATCACACTCTGTTCGGTAGCAGAACATACACAAACAGATAGGATACAAGCTCACACCAAAAAAACAGACATAGATAGGGAGATTCAATAGTGTACTCTAGGAAACATCCTGGCTATCATGGGAAAATCAAAATATAATAGAAATTTGGGATAAAATAATTGTCAAAGATTATCCTAGCTCTAATAGCTTAAACTTTCAGATGAGATTGCTCGACATTGTATCTCAGCACACAAAAGACCTGAGTTCAAATGAATTTTGCCTGCACGTGAAAGAATGTGTCAAAAACACTAAATTCATCCTCTCCATGAGCTTAAGCTTTTAGATGAAATGGTGCAACAAGAATCAAGGCTAGGTTCTTCAAGACAAAACCATAGAAGTATTCTTCTCTTCCTTAACTAGATTGAAGAAACCAAATGAATCCACTAACAATCAAGAAACCCGAAAAAAAAAAAAAAAAAAAAAAAAAAAAAAAAAACCAAAAAAAAAAAAAAAAAAAAAAAAAAAGACAGTTAACATTACCTCAACATAAACAAAAACAAAATTAAGCACGTGCTAGAATAAGTCAAGAATGCAATTGCAGATCCATTGAACCAAGACTAAAATTCGCACAATCGCAACGAAAAATGTACTAAATGACTTCACATATTCATATCAAAATCATAAAAGGGTACCGAATATTGTAAATGGAAGCTGAAATGGAGATGGAAATCAACAAAAGAAGAAACATACCCATTTTTTCATAACCCATTTCAAGATTCACTACCAAACAAGATCTCATCTGCACAAAATTCAAACTTTACTAATCAGATCATATAAAAATAAAATCTAGTCATTATGGTGTGTAAATAATAAGAGTTTTATTTACTGGGATTCTTGATATATTGCCAATTTGCCATAATCTTTTCTATCGAACCCGTTGGTTGGGAATTAATTTTTAGTAAAGGTGAACGACCAACTTGATAAAGTGATGATTATAAATGTGACCCTTGAGATATCAATCAACTCGGCCTCCTTGGCTCCTTCCCATACTTAGCAGCACCATCGTATTTGCCTTTTGTTTTTTTTTTTTTATAGGTTCAATTTTCCTTTCTTTCCTTCTCAATTGATGTTGTTTTATCATTACTAATGAGCATCCCAACCTATTTAAAAACCAAAAAGTTAGCCTTGGTTTTGGACTCATCTCAAAATTTCAAACTTCTTCAAAATTGTATGAAATTCCTTTAAAATTTTAATACATTTTCTTTATCTTCTTTTCAATCAAATATTTTTCAATAAAATAATATTATATATAAATAAAAAAAAACATTTACTTCTTTTTAACTACAAATTCTTCCAAAAAAATTATTCTAAAACACATTTTACTCAAATTTCTCATTATAATGATTATCAAACAAGGGCTAAGTTTGAAAATTTAATAAAGACTTTTGGTAAAAATATTTGTAATTTTATTGTAAAATGCACTTCGATAGGAAGGACACACAAGGGACAAAATTGAGTTATAGTAATCGATTGATCTAAGCATAATACACAGACTACAACATTGTTCTTGCAATTGTTACAAAATTTTATCGTGTTTCATGTCCAACTTTTTAAATAACATTTCATATCGTGTGTAGATAGGGATAGCAATCGGGCTCGCCGGCTCGGGCCGCCCGTGACTCGGCTCGGCTCGGGGTTCGGTAGACTGGAGCCTAGGCTCGGGCCGAGCCCCATTTTGGGGACACGGGCTTTGCCCGAGTCGACCTGTGAGCTCGCGAGCTTTAAAAAAAAAAAAAATTTGAGGCTGCCTTGGCAGCAGTTCGCTGCCTCGAAGCGAGTTGCTGCCTTTAAAAGGCAGCAGTTCAGGAAGAAAAGGATAAAAAAAAAAAAAAAGGGAGAAAATAAGCCTGCAAAAAAGCTCGGCCATTTTAATCGGGCCGAGCCCGAGCCCGAGCCGAAACTTTAGGCTCGCGAGCTGATTCGACCCGACTCGTTTACATCCTTATGTGTAGATGTTGTATTCCATTCTTTGACTTGATATTTAGAGGGAGAATAAATAAATATTCATTTTTAACAAAAGATAAATAAAAAGAACAAGAAAAGAAAAAGGAAATTAATAATATATATATGTGCGTGTGAGAAAAAGATAGCCAAACGACCCAGCCGTGCTTTTTGCACTAGCCTCTAAACTTAAACCACTGTCTATAAAAGCCTTCATAAGTGAGGGTCCCACATGTGATTTTTATTTATTTTTAATTAATAACATGTGTTACGCCCCTATCTGAACCACTTCGAAAAGACGCCTCGGAATCTGTTAGGCCCCTATTTGAACCACTTCTGAAAGACGCTTCGGAATATTTGAACCACTTCAGAAGTGGTAGTACAAGGTATCCACTGCTAACCCGAAGTGATTTGATATTCCGAACCGTCCTTGACGTCGAAGCGCAATGCGCCGCCACTTTCAGAAAGAGAATCTGCGTCAAGATCCTCTCTGCCCCCAAGGCCCAATTGATTTGACATCTCCATGGATTTAGTTGATGTCACGTATTAACTTTATGTCATCTCAACTCAGGAGAAGTTATTACCTCCCCACTCTATAGATGCGGCTGATTGACGCCAATAAGCAGACGCCTCACGCCGTCAGATGCATACACGTGTCCCATATCCAACGATTCTTCTCACCTATAAATACCCAAGACTTGACAAAAGGCAATGGTAATGAAACTTTTGTAACTTAGCTCTCCATAACAAGAAAATATATATAATCTCCTTCCCATTCACTTGCACAACCTGGACACTGTTCCGATCATCGAATACTAATTTCACCGTCGAAATGTATGCGGTCGCCACCACCTTAGCTGGTTCCGGCCGTGTGTTGATTGCACGCAGGGAGGATCACGTTGAATAGCTATCGATTGGCCACGTAGGAGGTACAATTTGCGAGGTCAACAGAATGGCATCGTCCGTGGGAAACTTCACATCTAAAGTTCTACATTCTCCACCAGAAAAGTCATCGAAAAACCATTGACTTACCCTGAAAAAGGGACGTTCTTGAAAAAGAATAAAGTCAAATTACAACCCAGATTCTCATCACCCTTGAAAAAGGAGTAGATAAAATGAGTTCCAGCAATGAGGACGCAAACCCCATGATGGACGCTTTTGAAGAAGAGGTGCTATGGAACAATGTCACTCACCAAAGACCCCATCACCGGCGTCGTCGAGGTGAAAGAACGGCCATGTTCACTGAAAGAATGACCCAAATAGCTGCGGGCATGAGAGAGATCGCAACTCCAAATATGGCGATGCATGAATTCTTCATGCGAGCCCAAGGTGACCAGGGCACCCAAATGCCCCAAGAATCTTACCCAGCTCGTGAAGTCTCTGCGTCTCGTTCTCGAGGCCATATGAGCCAGCACAGAGAACCCCCATCAAGAGAGAAGTGGGTACGAAAGTCACATCCTATGTGCAAGGAAGCCAGCTAGCAGAATCGCGACTGGCGGACAACTTCCCACCAGAATGTGAAGCATAAAGGTCGGTCAGTGTCTTTGACTGGATAGGGCAGGACCCTAGTATCTAAAAAATTTATTCTTCTTCGTGTATCTAAAATTTTTAATGGGATTTAAATTTATTTATTAACAATTAGTTTTTATTATCAAATGTAACATAAAAAGATTACTCATTTATAGTATTTCATCATTACAAAAAATTTAAATCATAGAAATTGAGTTTTGAAAGTACAATTTGAATACAATTTTCTTTTCTTAAATTTTTATGCTAAAATTTATTTTCTTTAATTAATCTGAGACTCCTCAAATCCTCCAACAAATTGGTATCAAATATTACACAAAGTATTTTAAAATAACGTGCAATACACGTTCAACTTTGACTAGTCTTATAAAATGTATAGTTTTAAATAAGTTTTAGAAAATAAGGGGCAAATGTGTGAATGAAAAGTTAACATAAAGGAAAAATAGCATCAGCGGTCCCTAACCTTTTCTTTTTTGCAGATTTACCATAACCTTCATTTTGTGCTAACGAAGGTCTCTAACATTTCATAGACATGCACTCGGGATCCATCTAGATGGAAACTGTCCAAAATATTGTCTTTTGATCGGAATTTTTTTGAACTATCTACTACCGCGATAATTTTATTGAATGTTGATACCTTTTTGGATGGATTTTTTGACAGTGTTTTGGATAGTTATATTGGATGTTGATTCCTAAATTTTTTCGATCAACTGACTGTATTTTGGACCATTTTCGTCCAGATTGACCTAAGGTGCATATTTATGAAATGTTAGAAACCTCCGCTAACACAAATTGAATGTTAGGGTAAAATCTGCAAGAAATAAAAAAGTTAAGGATCGCTACAATTTTTCCTAAAATAAATTATGAATCTCTTTCGAAGGTTAGGATTCAGATATGTAGCCCTGTTTGATGGTTATTTTTAAAAAAATATTATTTAAATAGTGACATTTTGAAAAATGTAAGGCGATTAAGTATAAAATATTTTCCAGTTTACGTGTTTAATATTTTATCGTGTAATGTTAAAAATGAGTAGAAATTTTTTTATTTTAAATAACGAGAGATAAACATGGAGCTTCAAGTCAAATTCCAGGTGGCAGATGCTCATTGATTACTTACACCACATAATCTCGGCTGACGTGCTATTATGTGTTTTCCATTTTAATTCATAATCGAAAACATTTTATGAGCAGAACTGAGGTTAACAGCGATGAAATCAAACGGATCTCACTAGAAAATGCGTATGAAATGATGACTGCAATTTTGAAATCAGTTTTCTTCGTAATTTTTGTCATTTTCGCGTCTTCCATACACTGCATTGATGATAAATGTGCCACTTGCAATGCTGTTGCTGTGAGTATTTTTAATCTATATATTTGATCTTTGCAGTCAGTAATTATGATTTTAGTGTACTTGATTTCGATCCTAATGTTATAATTTTTGAGGATTTTCTTAATAATTTGCATTTTTTTTTATGTTCATTGTTTGCAGGAGGAGCATGAATGTAAGAGTGTTTTCTCTCTCTCTCTCTCTCTCTTTCTCTTTTGTCGTTTTTTCTTGTTTGGTTTGATTATTTTATCACAGTAAAAACTATGCTCCTTTACCTGCTTATTATAGTTGAATACTTCGAATTTCAAAATGTGTGATCATTTTCAGTTAGATATAAAGTTAACCTGGAAGTAGAAGCTGAGGAAGAAAATAAACTGCATTTTGTCCCGGAATATGTTTGGATAACTTTTTTTTTTCATGCTTTTAAGTTAAAAAAAAAAAAAATGTTATTTAGTTTAAAACTTATTTACTTTTAAGCTCCTGTTTGGTGCTGATTTTTCAAGTCAAATTTTTTTACTGTTATTTAACGAGGCCAGTCATCTTTTTTGACATCTTCACTCACAGATGGGACACACCTTTCAAGTTAACAGTCAAAAAATTGATTTTCGAAGCACCAAATAGGCTTTAAGTAAGTTTGCTTCTAAGTGAACTTTTTAACCTCGGACGAACATTTAGACTAGGCATTCGGATGGACACTAATTTATGACAATTGGGGTCTGAATTTAAAGGCTAGGAAATCTTTTTTTTCTGATCGATAAATATAAGATTCTATTTATCAAAATCATTTACAAGTACACCGAGCATACTCTGGACAATTAGACAACAAGTAAAATACAATTACTTTGAACTTACCCGAGCAATCCAAAGAAAAGATATACAAACAATAAGAACTACAGTTCCAAAACCAACAACTCATAATTAATTAAAACATGTGGGTACAAAGCAAACATAACCTTGTACACGTGTGTTTTAATAAGTCTTACAATGCTATACACTTGTGGGCAAAGATTCTCAAAAACCTTTCTATTCCGTGCCAACCAAATATGGTAAGTGGTGCTTGCAAGTGCAATTCTTTAGCTTTACTTTGCCAAGATGTTCATTGGGTGGGTTTTGTTTGCAATATCGGGATATAATGATGAAACATGAATAGGCAGAAATGGGAACTTGGTCTACGTTAGGATGAGGCATCGGCTTCACTGGTTGAATTAAGATTTTTAGTTTCGAAAATTAAATTGCTGACTTCAGATATCTAGCATAGGAGTAGAATTGAAACTTTGTCAGATGCGAGTAGGAAATTTGTTGCTCTACAAGATTTATATGTGTATATATGTCGTCATATTAAATGGACAATCACTTGCATGGGGTTTCAGTTAGACTCTATCTTCACGTGATTGCTTCGTCCATTTTGTTGGTAAGTACTTACTTAAATCACACAGGAAAAACCAAGAAATCATTTAGACATGAGACACTGCTTGGACTCTAAAGGTCAGCGTGAAGGAAAGTTAATAGATTTTTTTTTTTTATGACCATGAGTATTCGGGCCAGCTTACGTGCAACTCGACTAATTTCATGATGCCCTGAAGTTTACAATTCGATACTCGCCTCAATAGTCCTGAGAGGACTCGAATTGGTGACCACTGGGGGACAAATACAAGACCTGACCATTGAGCTATCCCTTAGAGTTGAAGGAAAGTTAATAGATTACTGTTATAATGCCAAAGGTTTCTTTTCTATGTACTAGATAATCTTTGTTTAATCTAATTTATGAATCTCACATGAGCTTAAAGTGTAATGCTTTTTGATGTGAGCCTCAGAGGCGATTTATCTAGAGTAGTTCTTGCTTTTCCAGTGATGTACATTGTAAGAGGCCATTTATCTTATCATATTCATTTTTGAACCGTGGACCGTGTACAAACTTTTAACACTGAGAAATCTAAGTTAGTTTTAGATCGGGGGTTTGTTTTGGGGTGGGTGGGTGTTAGTGAGTGGTGGAATATTTAATGTTTTATATTCAGAAAATTTGTAGCATATACACATACCTTTTATTTGCCTACCAGCTAATGTTACTCTAAATCAATTTCATTCATCTGGTGTTGCTAAACTTCTTGACATTGGAAATGCAGAATGCGTTGAAGGGTGAAATTATCTTGCTGAGCTCTTTTATCCTTGTGTATAAACTTGATACATGCTTTCTTTATGGGAGGCTAACAACTTCATATTGCTGCAATTGTCGATCTCCTGGATGGACTCTGTGAAAAGATGCAGGACTATACTCTTGAGAAGGTAGCTGGTCTTGCAATTCCCGTTCTAAGTTAATGGTTTAATTAATGTGAGAGTATGTTTTGCAAAGAAAGTAACATTTTTAAGATCAAAATTGTTTTCTGTAATTATCTTGATAAGTCACCTAAGGTTTTGATGCTGAATGTAAAAGGCCTGTATGAAGTGGTTCGTCCAGCAGCACACTACTTTGGAAACTCATCACGTGTTCTTTTCCCTATGCTGATGTTGGTTCTCCAAATTGGCAGGTAGATTCAAGCTCAAAACTATGGATCAAAGTGAATAATTGGGACAACCTTACAACTAGTATGTATATTAGCTCTAGTTCTACCAATACTTACCATTTAGTAAATATTTGAACTCTCTTATATTCGCGTGGTTTCTTATTCATCTGCTTGCTATTGTAATTGTTTTAATTAACATCAATAATTCATCTTGTATAACTTAGCTGAATCTAAATCACATGCTTAATATTGTATTTTGTACAGAAGTCACTTTTCGTTGTAGTCATCTAGCCCCTTAACCTGCGTTGATAATTTTTTATGGAAACGTTAAAACATTGAACTAAACTAGATTTTTTATGCTGATTTTTCCAATCAATATGCTAGTTCAGATAGTGGTAGTCAAGCCTCAGGATTTCACCTTACAACCTTTTGCTCAATAAAAAGCACTAGAGTGAACGAAAATTGGCGATTAGCTGGGTAAATGCACATTAGCACTCATTTAATATGTATTTTGACAAGATTATCATTCCGTTGATGCAGTTATTTTGTCAATGCTCTGGGGATTGCTCAAATCGTATTTAGCTTGATAATCATTCACTTTATTGTGAAATGAGTAAAGTTTTTTCTTTCTCCTCGTCCATAAATCTCCAAAATTTTAGTACCTAATAGTCTAATATCCCTCATATTGCACCGTATATGAATAGTAATTTAGGTCAGATCGGTAAAAGCTTCCTTTCTCTTCTTCTATATATCTTCAAATTTTGTACCTAATAGTCTAATACCCACTTATTGCTGTGTATGGACAGTAATACCTTTGAGCTGAAATGGTCTGGACCTTTATGATTGCTACCAACTTTTGGTACCTAATAACCCACATATTGCACTGTTATGAACAGTAATACATTTGTGTTAAAATTGTCTGGGACCAATATTATTAGCTTTCATGTGAATTCATACAATTCTATGTGGAGACGATGCTAAAATCTTAGATACTGTTGTCTAATTTATTTTTTCATTTGCTTTACACAGAGTAAGTGCATGGAACATATACTAAAAGCATAGATACTGGAATATGGTACTACCATTTATATTATATATGCAACCAATTATCTGAAGTTTGATTATTGTCCTAGAAATATTGATGCCAATTGGAATTTTAGGAGCTGTGGATGCTATTGCAATGACTGAATGGCTTGTGTTATACGAAGATGGATTTGAAAGAATGAAGGATTTAAAAGTTTAAGTCAAATACTGCCCTTGTTTGAGCCCCATTTTTGGGGAGAAAATGAATTTTTGAATAGTGTATTGATGAGAAATGTGTGGTTAAAAAATAAGTAAAAAGTTTTGAATTTACGTGTAATATTATTTTATTGAAGAATGCGTAGTTGAAATGATGTCAAAATACTGTTTAAAAATGTATTTTTTTAGAAAGAATGTGGCTCAAACAAGGGTAGTACTATCTTAATTAGTGAGAACTCTATATTAAATGCTAGGGCACGAAAATTCAAGTGATGTGGGTCAAATTAATTTGAGTTCACTTGTAACCAAAAATAGTGTGATATTCAATGCGGCCAGTGTAATGAAAAGTAGAGGGCGAATTTTGTTGTTGCCCAATCATCCGTGCAGGTTTGACGAAGTCGGCTAAGCTCTAGTAGTAGCGCAAAAATTACTCGTAGAGTATTCCAAGATTTATGGTGATAATAATACGTGAATATAGTGAGGTAGTGTACAAGGAGTTTAAAAGTAAAAATTGGGATTCTACACCTATTTTTTATACAAATGGCCTAAATTGGTGATCACGAGGAGCATAACTCAATGATACACTACCGATAACCTACAAGTCACTGTATATAGCTGAGTGGTTTGAACGGAGAAAGAAGAGACCAACTACGATAGGAGCGAAGATGCTAAATGCTGCTTCTTGGCTTCTGTACTATAACTAGACGAAGTTTACATTATAAAGGACAAACCACAAAAGAATTTATTGTGAGTAGAGTAGCCTTTGTTCATTTCATGATGAGTTCATATTGACAAGAATTGGCCGAATGATTTCCCGTCTTAGGATTCTTTCCATTACATAGAGATAAATTACACTCATGCAACTAGGGTCCTAAATATGTTAAATTATAATTACAATAATTTACAATCAATTATAATGTAATTATGGTATAATAGTATTCGGATGGAATCTTTGTCAATCTTGTTGATATCCCCTCAAATTGATGCTGGTCGATCAAGAAGTATCAATTTACTAACAAGAAACTGATGTTGATATCACCTCATTATTTTAGTAAATACACTAGCGATCTGAATATCCGTGGTGATATGGGGAAGTGAAATAATGTGATCATCATAAGCCTCACGAATAGAATGACAATCCTCTTTAATGTATTTAGTATGCTCATAAAACACAAGATTAACAGTATTTTGAAAGGCACTAGTATTATCAGCATGAAGTGGAGTAGGAACAAGCTGAGGACAACCAAGTTCCTGTAGCCAATCAATCTCAGAGTAGGTAGATGAAATAGCACAATACTTAGATTTAGTGGAAGATTAAGAGACACGATCCTGTTTTTTAATTCGACAGGAAGTAAGTGAACTCCTAAAAAAAATACACAAACTTGTAATCGAGTAGGTTCCTCTTTCGAGTGTGGTTGGCTCTTCCAGGTCATTCCTTTTTGTGGTAGTCTATTGCTAGTAGAAGCTCGCGACGAGTATCTATATATCTAGCCGAATCTGCATCACTATAATCAACCAACCTAAGAGGAGAGTGGGCTGGAAAGAAGATAACCCTATTAGTTGTATCCAACAAGTACCGAATAATGCGACGAATCGCAGCCAAGTGGAGATGTCGTGGAGCATGGATAAATTGACACACTTGTTGTATGGCAAAAGAAATTTCAAGTCAAAAAATAGTGAGATAATTCAAATTACCTACGAATTGACGATATAGGGAGGGATCTTGAAGAAGATCACTCTCTTTGCGATATTTCACATTCACCTCCAAGGAGTATCAATTGAGTAACCATCCTGAAGTCCAGCCAAAGTAATCAACTTCTTCGTATACCTATGCTACTGCTGGTAAGTTCCTGTCGGACTGAAAAGTACCTCAACACCTAAGAAATATTGCAAGGGATCCAAATACTTCATATGAAAAGAATCCTTCAATTTATTTAGAAGGTGAGATATTAATTTGGAGTCAATCCCGATAATAACAATATCATTCACATAGACCAAAGTAAGCACTATACTCGCCTTAGTGTTTGAGATGAATCATATTTACTCTAGGTAAATGATAAACTCAAGAGAGTAGAGCGAAACTTATC
>NW_019240124.1:41382-45076 GCF_002742605.1 Olea europaea var. sylvestris
AAGTATCGACCTCACTTTTGGAGCGGAGAAAATATATCCAAGTGTAACAACTGAAATCATCAATAAACGTCACAAAATACTCAAAATGGCAATGTGAAGTAACAGGTGACACGCCCCAAACATCGTTACGAATAATCTTAAAGCATTTATTAACATGGTTCCCATGGTTGGAAATGGAATAATCTTACTTTTCCCAAATTTATGAGCATTACACTAGAAAGAGAAATTGAAAAATTGAGACTTATCTTTATTGCTCAAAAAACTACATTTCAACAAATGAGATAAAACTAAAGTATTAGGATAACCCAACCGTTCATGCCAAATCTCATGTTTAATACAAGTAGGAGTGTTAATTTGGCTTGTCGGCTCGGGTGGCCCATGAAAAGCTCGAGCTTGCTTGGCTTGTGGCTTGAGAAAATTGAGTCGAAGCCCATTTTGAGGCATTGGCTTGAGCTCGAGCTACAGGGCCATTTTCGGCTTGTAACAAGTCGTGCTTGAAAATTAAATAAAAGAAAACTGCAAAACCTTAAATAAATTAATTAATTAACTGCCAGCTGTTAAGACAAGCAACTGCGTTGAAAGGCAGCTGTACAAGGTAGCACATACTCATGCCGAGCTGAGCTTCGATTTTTGACTTTCGAGTCGGCTCGACTTGTCAACATCCCTAAATATAGGCCACAAACATATCCGTAGAAATAGTAAACTGTAATGGGAACAATCTTCCACTTTAGACCCCTTCGCGATCACCTTCCACGATCTCTGTTTTTGCACAAGACAACCAGATCAACTAATTGATGGATTGAAATCAAGTTAGTGGATAAGTCCGGATATACAAAAACATGACCAGAATAATATTGTTCATACCTTGAGTGTATTTGGCCATCTCTAATTCCAATTGAAATCTCTTTGCATAATTTATCGATAATAAATGCGCTTTAGATACTCACACATCTCTCTAGTAGTAGTGAAAAAGCGTAAATTTCCATAGATCCCAGAATTCAAGAAATAATATAAGCATCCTTTATTTCTCATGCACTAAAATCCTTAGCATCCTCAGGCACTTGAGAGGACCCATTAATTGACTCAAAGGCTCATTCCCTTTTAAAAACATTTTGAATTGCAATTCCCGTGTCAAATAGTTCTTACTTGTGAACTTAACACAAAAAGTTTCAATCGATGTAACTTTATAATGCAAAGAAATCATCCACACTAAAGGCCCGATTGCCAACCTCACACAAACAACCCACAATAAATAGCCTACCAATAGTTACACAAACGGCCAGCCTAAACAAAACTGTCCACAATAAATTGGCCCACACACACTACAACCCACAATAATTTTCAATCCAAAAGAGCAGGAAAACTATTGAAAAGCCCGGAAGCCCCAAGCTGAAGACGATGAACTCGCGATGATGAAGAAGGTGAAAAAATCGACCCAACGATGAAGATGAAGGTAGATAGCTACTCACACCCCAACCAAAAAGTCAAAAAGAGTCGCGTTGAAGACGACGACCCGAGTGAAGACAAAGTCAAAGAAAATGCACACACTTCTAGTGCGACGTCCCAACAAAGCTGTCGACCAGAATTGATCGACGCAAATCCCAAATGCCGGAACCCACACAGAAAGCTTGAATACCCAGAGCAACACTCAGGCACCGAACGATGACCACGCCAAAGATAGACGGAAAATTGGAAAAATATTGATCAGCAATGTGTTCTATAGGTAAGCTTTGATACCATGACAAGAATTGGTTGACTGATTTCACGTCTTGGGATTCTTTCCACTAAATAGAGATAATTACACATGTGCGTTAGGGTCCTAAATATGGTAAATTATAATTTATAATCAATTATATATGTAATTATGGTCTAATGATATTTGGACATAATCTTTGTCAACCTCATTCATACATATGAGGCAAAGGCTTTAACTATTAGGAACCGAACTTGTAGTATTTTTCCATTTGAAGATTTGTACACAACTCGACATTCAAATACAACTGGATTCTTGGTACAGATGGACAAATACTGTCTTTGGTGAACAAATTGAATCCCCTCTGGATTTTGTCTTAAGATGAAGTCTAAGAGTTGAGACTCACTAGGCAAATGAAAAAGGAGAATATAACAGAGTAATATTAGTTTATTGTCTCCATTTCCATTGTCGGCTCCCTATCCGTCAATGGTATGGTTTTCATGTTAGGTTTCTGATATTCGAGGTCTTTGCAATTTTCCTAAAATATATGATGGAAATTTGGAAATATTGTTCATATATTCCATTACTTGAACTTATTCTTCAATTTCCGTCATCTGAAGAAATTATTTAGGTTTTGAGGGCTTTCTGATGATCCATCCTCCCCCTTCTAAAAATTCTTTTAATAGATAAACAAGAAGCGCGAGCACATTCGAGAGATATCTCAACTTTTTTGTGGAAGGTGAGACGTAGAAAAATCTAGCTTGTCGTGCCATTCTTGTGATTATTGCTTTTAATGCCCCTTGGAATTCACCAAATGAATTGAATTGTAACCTATTTTTTCTATATGACTAGGTTACTTGAGGAAATTGAAGTTTAGGTGAATCATTGTTTCCTGGCTTTTGGTCCAATTTTTAGGAAGTATTACTAACATAGGCCTTGTTATTTGTCAAAACAGTTTTCAGAATTGATAAAGAAAGGGTCTATTAAAGTTGGCGAAGTAGGCAAGGTTTTATGTCAAGACCTTGGCAGATATTGTAAGAAGACAAGGTAATTTCAACCATAAACCATAATTTCTGAACTCAAGGAATTCTGATTTGACATGAAAGGGAAAATTGTTGGCAAGGACAGAGATATTGTATACTAGTTAATTTATTTTTATTATTTTTCTCATCATAACCTATAAAGTAGTGTTCCGCAGTCCTGTATGACATTTTAAGGTTTGGTAATTTCAAGACTGATCGGCAAGATATCTCCTGTGGCGGGCAGGAGATTAGTCCTGTTGGTAATTTATCAGTAGTAAAGAACTAAGGCTATGTTTGATACCAAATGAATTCCATGGAACTAAGAAAATATTCAAATATTTTCCACCTTTGTAGTGTTTAACAGTGTTGCACAAAGTAATGAGCTAAAAATATACAAAACAACCAAGAAAAGTATTAGTAAAAAATTACAGAAACAAAATCTGTTTCCAGCCGATCATTGAAACTCAGACCACAAGCATCGAAGATGAAGGTCTTTCATATTTTGGGCTTAGACTCGAGAGAAAATCAGGTTTGTACCCGTCTGTAAGACCCATATGATCCACCAAACCCTAAGGCTTTTCCTCTATCACATTAAAGGAAGCCACAAGGGTAAAATCACACACCAACCCCTTCAATATACTTAGTATTTCAGTAGAGCAGAGAAGAATCACTCAGAAATCAGTTCCAATCAGAGATTGGAAGTTCACGAAGAAGAAGAAGGGTTTGGAAGAGTCTCGAAGTCTCACAGGCTGCTCAAGAAAAAGAAAGTGACGATCCCACTCAATTAGGGCAATCAAGAGGCATATTTATACCCACAGGCAGATAACCAATGATCAAGATTTCATCCAACGGTGGAGGGCTCCCAAGAATAATATAGAGGATGTGTTTTGGACTGCATGTAAAATGCCTCGCCTGAAAAACACGCTTTCTACCTTTAGGGCCGGGTGGATCAAGTCACGTTATTGGGCAAGAACCTTGG
>NW_019240124.1:45684-47356 GCF_002742605.1 Olea europaea var. sylvestris
GTAAACTGATTGTTTCAAAATCAAGGTGGATTGTGATCTTTTTCTAAGTATATCCATTCCCAGTATTCTTTTAGCATGCCCCAGATTTTTCATTTCAAACTCAACTCCAAAAGTTTCTTTAATATCATTTATCTGTTTTAAATCAGGCTCAATTAACAGCATGTCATCAACACAAAGTAACAGAAAAATAGATATTAAAGAATCAGAATTTTTCTTAAAGTAAAGACAATGATCATAAGAGCTTCTTACAAAGTCAACTGTCATGACAAAATTATCAAACATTTTATACCATTGTCTTGGGGATTGTTTTAAACCATATAAGGATTTTTTAAGTAAGCACACAAAATTAGATTTAGATTTATTTACAGAACTTTCAGGTTGTGACATATAAATTGTCTCATCTAAATCACCATGTAAGAAAGCTATTATTACATTCATTTGTTCTAGTTCCCAATTGTGATGTGCAACTAATGTAAGTAGAACTCTAATAGTTGTGTATTTTACAACAGGTGAAAATATCTCATTGTAATCCACACCTTGTTTGTGTAAACCCTTTAGCAACTAATCTTGCTTTAAATCTTACAGGCTCATGATCTGAACTGCCTTCTTTCACTTTGTAAATCCATTTATAATCAACTATGGATTTATTTTTGGGTTTGGGCACAAGATCCTAAGTTTTATTTTTCATTAAAGAGCTCATCTCTTCTCTAATGGTAACTTCCCACTTACCAGACTAGTTGGAACTCATAGCTTCATTATAGGTCTTAGGTTCCTTATAGGCTAGATCATTATAAGACATGATAGAATAAGATAGATAGTCTTCATATCTTGCAGGTTCTCTTATGTTCCTTCTAAGCCTATCCCAAGTCAATTGATAGTCACTAAGATAACTTTGTTGACTAGGATCATCCATTTCAGTTTGTTCCTGTTCCTGCACACCTGAATGTTCTAATTCAGTATGTGTCTGAGGTAGTGTAAGTTCATTTTCTCTCATATTATTAGGAATAGAATCAATTTCAGATCCCAATGATAAGTGTGTTTTTACACACTTATTTAGCACTTTTTGGGACTTTATTATTGATAAAATTGAGTAGATTTCTATTTATAATTGTGTAATTGTTACTTTTGTAGGCTAAGACCCCGGAAAGAATTGTAACGAGTGAAAGGAGAAGGAAAAGGACTTAAATTGAACAAAATTGTGAAGCCGAGGACTTGAAGTGCAATAATGGAAGGGCCTAAATGTAATAAAAAGTCAAATTTCGAGGACCAAATTGCACTAAATGAAAGTTGAAGGACATGATCTGCAATTTCAAGATTTTTTGGTCAACCTTTTTATTATTTTATCCTTATTTTAAGTTAGATATTTTTAGGATATTTATGTTGTGTCTAATAATATCTTTTTTTTGTATTATATTTTATACATATATATACTAATATAACTTGGTAGGTAAAAAAAAAAAAGGTTCCCAACTCTTTCACTCTTCTCTCTATCTCTATCTCTCTCGGTCTCTCTCTGTTTTTCTTGGTTTTTTTTTCTTTTAGTTTTATTTTCTTTTGTTAATTTTAGTTTTATTTTGGGAATCAAGTGGATATAGCAAGGAGATCATTAAGAAAAGCTTGAAGAATATATTGAAGGAATTACAATTCGTATTTAAAAGGGTTTTATCTCAAC
>NW_019240124.1:49320-56605 GCF_002742605.1 Olea europaea var. sylvestris
TGCAAGCCTTTTATGCCATTTTAGGGTGGAATGAGATTCAGTATTAGAGACAACAACATTATTTTCAAGTATTGTTTCAGCTTTAACTACATAAATTCCATTTTTCTTTACACCCTTAAAGATGACAAGAGATCCCTTGATCACTTTCATCAACCCATCTTAAATCCTACCACACATTCTTAAGTCATCTAATTCTCCCATAGAGATCATATTCCTTTTAAGTTCAGGTACATACCTTACTCTCTCTAGGTATATATATCCATTTTCAAATTTTAGGGTCATATCACCTAAACCTTCAACTTTGCAGGCAATATTATTCCCCATCACCACTTTACCACCTCCTAACTTCTTAAAATTTTGAAGCCAAGACCTTTCATGTGTAATATGAAAGGTACAACCTGAGTCCAAAATCCACTCAAGGACATATCTGTTGTGAGCATAATTTGCCACTTTCAGATCAGGTTGCTAAGTCACCACATATACATCAACTGTGTTAGGTTCAGCAGGCTCAACTACGTTCCCCTCATCAACTTCCTTTTCTTTAAGTTCAACTTTCTTGTTGTGGCAATCTTTTATGTAATGACCAAGTTTGCCACAGACATAACATTTCCTGTTATTTCATTATTTTGATTTTGATCTTGATTTACTCCTGAATTTCTTTCTATTACTGTTTCTTGAATGATTTTGATTTGGATAGTTATTATTTTGCCTATTTGGTTGTCTTCCTCTCATAAACAAACTCTCAAATTCCTTCCCTTGTCTTTCAGTTTTAAGTTCCAATTCTTTACTTCTTATGGAATTTATAACAACCTCAGGAGTCAAAGTATCTCTGCCATACTTAATGGCAGATTTGACATCCCTATATGCCTCTGGTATGGCATTAAGAAGTATTACTGTTTTATATTCTTCAGAAATTTTATCCCCTGCATTGGTGATATCTTGTACCAATTTATTGAAAGTATCAAGATTATCATCCAGGTCTTTGGTTGGATCAATTTTAAAACTAAAGAACCTCTCTAGAAGGAAAAGCTTATTAGGTAAAGACTTCACTAAGTACAGTTCCTCTAATTTCTCCCATAGGGCCTTAGCATTTTCTAATTTCCCTACTTTTCTTAACACTTGGTCAGATAGGTGGAGAATAAGTGAGGTATAGGCTAAATCATTTGATTTAGTTCTCTGTTCTTGTGTCATTGTTTTAGGAAACTCTCTAGTTATAGCCTTAAAAACTTTCTGTTGCACTAAAACCCCTCTCATTTTTTGTTGTCATATAGGAAAATCCCTCTTTCCATTGAAGACTCCAAGTTCAAAACTAGTGGTGGTCATCTTATAGATCAAACAGGTTACACTTAGCAATATTGATTTGATCACAACGGACAAATAAGAAACAGAGATTCTTGATATTACAGGCAAGGCAGAAAAGTATATGTAAGTGTCGAAAGAACAACTTAACATACACTCAGTATCCAACACAAAGTTTAAAAAAAAAAAAATTCAACTACCCAGCCCTACTAGGATTCTGTGAGACTCGAGATCTCAGGTCAATGCTTGGGTGGTGGGTAGAGATTTTGTTGATACGAAATGAGGAAGGTATTAATACAAGACAGGAACATAACAGTTACCCATATAACTATAATATTCCAACACAGCAAGAATCAGAAAACATTATACAAGTACACTGCACTACTTCAACAGAACAAGTATAGGCAGCTTAACACAAATCACATAGGTCCAAACGCAAGAACAATTATTCAGTAAAGGCAGATAACAAGAGATTGAGCAATAAAAGTAGGGTACGAAGAATTAAACCATAGTGGTGGTCGTTTCACATGACCACACATGAATTTCATCAAGGCACGAGTCTACTATACCCAAGATTGAACAAATCCAATCACCGTAGGCAATTTTCACCAAGAAAAGCCAGATTAATTTCAAAGAAAATTTCAAGAAATTTACCAGATCTACCGAATATTGCAAGAACGTGGTTCAATTTACCCACAAGAGCCAGTCGAAGGCTCTGATACCACTGTTACACAAAGTAATGAGCTCAAAATATACAAAACAACCAAGAAAAGTATTAGTACAAAAATTACAGAAACAAATCTGTTTCCAGCTGATCATCGAAACTCAGACCACAGGCATCGAAGATGAAGGTCTTTCATATTTTGGGCTCAGACTCGAGAGAAAATCTGGTTTTTACCCATCTGTATGACCCACACGATCTACCCAAATCCTAAGGCTTTTCCTCTATCACATTAAAGGAAGCCACAAGTGTAAAATCACACACCAACCCCTTCAATACACTTAGTATTTCAGTAAAGCAGAGAAAATCAGTTCCAATCAGAGATTGGAAGTTCACGAAGAAGAAGAAGGGTTTGAAAGAGTGTCGAAGTCTCACAGGCTGCTCAAGAAAAAGAAAGTGACGATCCCACTCAATTACGGCAACCAAGAGGCATATTTATACCCACAGGCAGATAACCATTGATCAAGATTTCATCCAACGGTGGATGGCTCCCAAGAATAATATAAAGGACGTATTTTGGACTGCTTGTAAAATGCCTCGCCTGAAAAACACGCTTTCTACCTTTAGGGCCAGGTGGATCAAGTCACGTTATTGGGCAAGAGCCTTAGTTTAATAAAACAGAATTTGGGCTTTAGCCCATTTTGTCATCATAGCCCAGAAAGGTCATTAGGCATCACAGCCCAACAGACTGGAAACATTTGCCATGGAAAACATTTTTCATCATTTCTTGCCACCTAGACATTTTCTAGATTTTGGATGAAATGGTGAGAATTCATTTTCTAGGCCACTGTAGCAAATTTATTTATTTATTATTATTATTATTATTATTATTGGCAATGAAAACAAATTTTAAGAATTATTGTTAAAAAATATTTTCCTTTAATTGATAATTTTCATGTAAAACAAAACCAAATGAACACCAAAAGATAGATGATTTTCTTGATTTTTTTTTTGTTGGCAATAGAAACAAATTTCATCCCCAATATCAGTAAATTCTATCCATTTAATTGACAATATTCATGTAAAAAAAGCAAAACAAACACCAAAAAAATACTTTTATTTCAATATTTTTCATGTGGAAAATTATACCAATCAAACACAATAATTTACAATTCTCAGGAAAATAATTTTTAGGCAATTCAATTTCTAGAATTCGCTTTCTTTCCACCCAAATTCTATCTTCACAATCAAACGGACCCTAACAGTTTAACAAATTTTTTTGTGTACAGTGATCACCAAAAAGCTGGCGATGAATACAGAAACATGGAACTTTAAGTCGGCACAATTTAGTTTGCTATTATTGTTGCCAAAATAGGATAGCTCTTTACAAAATTTGAGATATTTCAACAGGCAAAGTTATGTATTTGTGATTGATTTCCCCCATGATCCTCCACGATTTTACCCATGCTCACTTTGTTCACCGGATTGTTATTGTCCTAGAAGCATTTTACAACTTGTAAACTAAAATTTTTTCAATATTTTTCAAGTTTGTTGGAAAAATCCACACATTTCTCCTGCTTGTGAAGAAATCTGAAAAATCTTGAATTGTTTTTCCTGTTCGATTGATGGCGTGGTAGAAGATTAAGAGAGGTGTTGTAGAAG
Organism: Olea europaea var. sylvestris; assembly: GCF_002742605.1. Lineage (NCBI taxonomy): Eukaryota > Viridiplantae > Streptophyta > Magnoliopsida > Lamiales > Oleaceae > Olea > Olea europaea. The sequence continues at coordinate 52,943 of NW_019240124.1, forward strand.
CATCATTATCATCTATATAATGCTAGATGTTGATGTTGTTATCTTCTTTCTTTCAATTCAATTATTTATCATGAGATACACTTGCTTACATATAAAATTCATAGTTACATCTGCAATATCTAAATTTTTTATGGGACTATATAATATTTTAATTTCTTTGTCTTATTTAAGCTTAAATTAAAGACCTCTGTTTCTTCATAAAAATGATTGGCAGATAGCCAATGCTATATAATGGATTAACTCCGTTCTAATGAAAACGTGTTTTCTAAGTATATTTACGCACTAATTATTCTATAATTACATCGTTCTTCCCATTAATAAATTATAAATATTAAAAATATCTTTATTTCTTTCTTTCTTTCTACAAGTAATAAATTATGGGCCCCTCTCTACCAAATGTGAATTGATCTTTTATAACATAGGGGCTGTTTGACAACCATTTTTATGTAAAAATGTATTTTAGAATAATAACTTGATAGAAAGTGTGTGGTTGAAAAATAAGAATTTTTTTTGATTTATGTGTAATATTATTTTTATAAAGAATGTGTGGTTGAAAAGAAGAGAGAGAAAAATGCATTTTGAAAAAAATGAGTATCAAACTGAAGCTAAATCTATGCTGTATTGCTTTTTCATTTTAGAGGAAGTATCCGCATTATTGACGTGACAAGACGAGGATAATTCTTTAGATAAGAGAATATAATCCTTTGCTATTTTTGTAATTTTGATATTGTCTTATACGAAAACTTTAAGTATCATCTCTATCAAATTCATTTTGATATTAATCGAAAACGAGACTTTGTACCTAACCAAACTACTTGGATGCTACACTTTCTTAGATTGAAATTAGTTTTTGAATTTCAGCTCACTCAAATTATACCAATCGAGTTCATTTTACTGAATGAATATGTTCAAAATTCATTGTTGGTGGCACCAAAGAGGTCCACACTTGATAAGGTCTGAATAGAGCAAATTGGTGGAGTTAATGCATCAATCAAAGCCGAAGCCCCACATGAAACAAACTATGAAAATATCAAAAAGTTGAGTGCAAAAGCTAACAAAATGTATTTGTGATTCTTGCCTCTCAAATATTCCCAAGTCCTATTCCAAATCACTTTATTCTTTTCTTCACCAAATTAGCCAACATTTTACTTTGTCTACCAACATTCAATTCATTGGGCTCGTTCATCACGAGATATAAAATAGAATTTTCTTTCATTTTCTTCTTGAAATTTCACACCAGTTTATTTTAAGTTTTCTTATAAATTATGAAGAACAATCAAGAATTTCTCCAAACGACTCTTCTTTTTAAATTATGAGTACAACTCTCACACAAGTCATCAGAAATTTTATAAGTTTTTTTCGCTATTAAAAATACTCTATTTGATAAGTTAACAATTTGCGAGTTGATTGGTTGACTCCTTGATAATTTTACCTTGACCGAATCGACCAATTGTTGTATGAGCTTTTTTTTTTTCTTATTATTATTATTATTATTATTAGTATTTACACTCTTGTTTCCAGCATGCTAAGTGATTATTGCACAAAAAATGTCATCAATCAATGAGAAATTGCCAATTTAACATAATGTAAAGAAATGTGTAGAAGTAGGCAAGTAGCTTTACACATTTGTAAATTAGCCAAGTCAAAGATATGAAAGAAGATTATTTTTAACCAATCTTAAAACAATTTACTTATAATTAGTAAATATTGTTCTCGTCAAAATTAAGGGTATGTTTCAGCTCCATTTTTATAAGTAAATTAAGTTTTGTAATATTGATTTTTTGAAGATTATGTAATTAGGCCTCGTTTGGTACACATTAATGTAAAAATAAAAATGAATAAATATAGTCATTATGAGTTCCACATAAGAGATAGAAAGTAAAATATGATAACTTGACGTGATGTATAACAGTCATAATTTTTATTTTAATCGACAAATAATGAGGGACAAATAGGACTAAAAAATAGGATAAATGTGATAAATGAGTTTTATATAAAAAATTATTTTATTAAAAAAAATGTGATAAATGAGTTTGAAAAAAAATGTTTTTGGCAGTAAATAAGTTACATCTATTCTGCTCGCCTCGTTCTTTAGAATTCAAAAATTCATTCAATTCAAATCCCACTTTCCATAATTTTCTTTAAGCGATTTCTGCAACAAATACATTAATCGGCAAGCTGACGAGTTAGATATTTTCTTTCTCACAAATTATTACTGTTTTTACTATATATAATAGGATGATGGGTCGATGTTTGCTGAAGTGATTGGTCCTGAATTCTTGTTTCTTGCATTCCTGTTCACTTCCTCTCATAGTTATCCTCAATTCTCCTTTTGTTCCCGTTTTCTTCACGTGGGTCTTCCTATTTACGAAAAAATATCTACATCCCACTACCTGATTTTGATGTTTCTTGTCTGCTTCATATGCGTTTATCTTTTACTTGGTGTCAATGGTTTCACATGCTCTTGTTAGTAGAATATTAGTTATTATTTATAGCTTTACGTAAAGCATCTAATTCTAGCACAGTAATTGATTTTTGAGTTTCTATTTCAGCGAAAAATCTGATTCTTGTTTCTGCTAAGTTGTTCCTTTATTTGGTTCTTTTTTGTTCCTCTTTTAGTTTAAATTCTTCAGTTATGTGCTGGATCTGTATTTGCTTCTTCATTTATAAAATGGATGGAAATCAATATGAATGTGTTAATTTGCAAAAGTTCAGCGTAAATCTAATTAGAGCATCTAGACACTCTCTAATTATATTATGCATAATAGGGAATATCTTTAGATTTAGAGATAAAATGTTTTTGTGCACTCCAACGGGCTCTCTATTTTGACTATTTATTTTGTTTTTTCCAATGAACACTTAATGATTTCTCCTCATCTCTTATTTAACGTAATTTTTAATACATTAATGGCCAATCAATTCAAATGTGTTTCGAATAATTTAAATTGTAGAGTATTGAAGTTTGTAATTTATTAAATGCAATCATTGTTAATTAAGAATATAGAGTTGAGTTTTGGAGAGCCAAACCCACTCTTTATTCTAAAAAGTTAAAACAGAGCCTCTTGGAATTTATTTTTAAGCATTGACTCTCTAAAATAGAAAGTATTTTGTGTTTAGAGAGTCTGGAGATGCTCTTACTGTTATGATGCTTGTAGAGTTTTGATATGCATAAATGTGTGGTTTTGATTTTATTAAAATATTGTTGCTAATCAACTAATGGTTATTCTCTTATAGCACAATGATGCTGAATTCTCCGACCCCATGAATCAATTGGGCAACAGCTTTTATTGGGAATTGTGAGCTGGGTTCTCACTGGTCTGGTGGAAATAGCACCGGCTGAATGTTTAGAATGATGATTTGGACTTTTCTGTATTGGTTACTATCTTTTGGAATTATTTCCAATGGGTTGAGTACAAATGTTTCTTCGCGACCAGCAGTTGTCAATGTTGGAGCAATTTTCACGCTCAACTCTACAATTGGAAGAGTTGCCAAGATTGCGATTGAAGAGGCTGTTAAAGATGTGAACGCTAATTCTAGTGTTCTACGAGAGACCAAACTTGTTGTGAATATTAATAATACCAATTGCAGTGGTTTTCTTGGCATGGTTGAAGGTAATTTACTGTCTACCATTACTCACAACATGCAGCATCCCATTTGGCTGCT
>NW_019240124.1:57667-59046 GCF_002742605.1 Olea europaea var. sylvestris
AAGAACATATTGCAGAGTGATTTTGTAGGCCTGACAGGGCATGTCAAGTTTAATCCTGACAAGTCTCTCATTTTTCCTGCATATGACATTATAAACATAATTGGAACCGGTGTTCGTCAAATTGGTTATTGGTCTAACTACTCTGGACTGTCAACTGTGCCTCCCGAGAATCTGTATTCAAGGCCACCCAACCATTCAAGTGCAAACCAACAATTATATAGTGTTGTTTGGCCTGGGCAGACAGTAAGTAAACCTCGTGGATGGGTTTTCCCAAATAATGGGAAGCAGTTGAGAATTGGGGTGCCCAACCGAGTTAGTTATCGAGAATTTGTGTCTCAAGTCCCAGGTACTAATACTTTCAAAGGATTCTGCATAGATGTATTCACAACGGCTGTAAACTTACTGCCGTATGCTGTTCCATATCAATTCATCCCCTATGGAAATGGCCACGAAAACCCGAGCTACACCGAACTTGTTAAGTCAATCACAACAGGAGTAAGTATGAGATAAAAAAAAAAATGAGGGTTGTCATAACCAACTGATATCTTGCTTATTTTTGTGGTTACGCGTGATTTGTTTGCATTGATAGCTTATATTATACTCACTTGTGACAGTTGTTTGATGGTGTTGTTGGTGACATTGCCATTGTGACAAATCGAACCAAAGTTGTGGATTTTACCCTGCCATTTGCTACTTCTGGACTTGTTGTAGTAGTCCCATTTAAGAGGTTGAGCACGGGAGCTTGGGCTTTCCTAAGACCTTTTTCTGCTACACTGTGGGGTGTTAGTGCACTTTTCTTTCTTCTTATTGGAATAGTGGTTTGGATTTTGGAGCATCGGACCAATGACGAGTTTCGTGGACCGCCAAAGAAGCAGCTGATTACCATTCTATGGTGAGTTCAAAGTCAGGGTTCGTGTACTTATTTAGCAAGTTATTATTTATTGTTGTGGAAAAAGTACCAATTAAACTTATTTATTGCAGAGAAAATTAAGATTGTGAACCTAGATTTGAAGTTATATAAAATGGTAGTAGCATCCTCAGTAATGAAAATCATCTCTTTCTACGAATATGGAGCGGCATGGGTAAAAAATATCAGACATGTTTGTTACAATATCCTTTGTTGGTTGTAAATGGAATAGCAAAGTGACGGTAGAGGCCGAAAGAGTTAGGGAGGTTTGCAGGTTTATAAGAAACAATGTGTTTGACTTTATTTTATGTCCATCATCTAACAATTAACCTGCTGAACCATAGACACTGATCTCGTGTTAATTTTGTCAAGGATATGATGAAATACCTGTTTATTGTATGAAATCTACTTTTAAATCCGATTTGAGATTACTTTAATTGCTGGAGTGGAAGCATATGCCTTCAACAGTTCA
>NW_019240124.1:61944-76084 GCF_002742605.1 Olea europaea var. sylvestris
TTGCCAGGCAGCCTAGGTGATCATTGATCACGAGTAAAGTAGGTGGGTGGATGGGGCAAGATGTTAAGCACGTGTTCGGTAGAGATTTTTGAGAATAGATTGTGAAAAAGTGGTTTTTTGAAAAATGTGATTGTAAATGAATTTGGAAAAAAAATTGAGCTTTAGAAAATGGAGGCCGAACAAGAGTTGAGTTCCCTTGAATTAATTTTTCATGTCGTGATAAATATTTATCCATGTTAGTATTGGTACTTTTAAGTGGGTTTGGGAGTACTTTTAGGTGCTAATAAGTTGTGAATTTTACGAGATGTGTAGTGATAAGCATGTAGATAACAAGTATGTAGAAATCGGGAGTCCTATGAAATCTGTAAATATGAAGTATATTTATCTAGCTTAATAAATAAAGTTATCATCCCGTAAACATGCTCTATATATATAACCACCTATCATAGTCAATGAGGTTCAAATCATCCATCTAATAGACAAAGAAATTTCATTTATTTGACACTTTTGTTCAAATAAATTATCAATTTGAATGATAGTTTCGTTTGGATCTCTTTTCTCTAGACCCTAGATGTCCTTTTAGGTATTAGGAAAACTCAAATGCACTCTATTTTGATTTCACTAAACAACTTTTAAATATCCCTTTTTTCCCCTTAAAAATACGAAAAATGCTACTCAATCATATTGTTTGACACAAAGGTTGACACACCTCTCACAGCCGAGGTGTGGGTCCCGCGCGAATAAAATAATGCCAAGCTCCGATGCATGTGTGATGTGTCAACCCTTATGTCAACCGATGTGGTCATGTAGCACGATCCTAAAAATACATACATATGCGAAAACAATGAACATGATGATATTGAAAGAGCAATGGATTCTTTAGAAGTATTTTTTTGTGGGTTTAATGAAATTCATAGGTACAAGAATAAAATATCAAAATAGATTTTTCCTTATTTGACCATATTTTGATTGTTAGCACGTCTTTGGCCGTCGCTACAAAAAGTAATACGTCTTTAACTGTGAAATATCGATTGCTTGCAAATATTCTATTTGTAGAGTTGAAAAGTTGCGATACATATAATTTCTGCTGGAATCTAAAAATTTGTGGGCTCTCTTACTAAACAACTCCTTTTGACTTTAGTACCATGAAAATGGAAACAGCTAATACTGGCCACAATAAAGAGAACACACTTTTGAAACAAACAAAAGGGTGCAAGAAAAAGGTCTAATTTGAGATGAACTTTTTCCATGTGCGTGTACTCATCCCTGTCTGCAGTCCTTCAGAAAAGTTAAAGCTAAATTTCTTTTGACATCATTAATTCTTTATTTTTGAAATTTTTACAATAGTTTGATGCTGATGAGCGAAATAGTGAATGCTATGACAAATAAACATATCCAACATCGATTCTTTATATAGCTTAATAGAGTTAATTGATATTAGGACATCGAGAATACATTTGCCACAATTTCATGTTTCACCTCTCTTCTTGATTTTCTACTTGCCTGTCACTGGTGTGCATATTGGCATTTTCCATAACCTGCCCAGAGGGGAAAAGAGAGGAAGAAAATGGTTAGAAATTTTTTACAGCAACAAAGATAGAATTTAAATAAATAAATAAATACACAAGAAAGTTCAATGCGGTAGCAGAATGGATAAATATCCTGAGTTCAAATCTATGAAATTTTTGCACAAGTCAAGTAATTTTTTTGATGAAACCAAGACACAAGTTCATTCTCAGATGGACTTGTTTATGGTAGCTTACAAGAAATTGAGTAACTCTACTTAGATTTTTGTGATTGTTCATGCTTAGATGGTTATAAAGATGGAGTGGAAATAGGACTGTAGAAGTTGGAGCTAGAGGCGCGCGGTAAATTAATGGTTTGTCCATCGGGATTAAAAAAACCTCGACTTATCAGTTACAGTTAAAAATTTTATGAACCTACTTGGATCACTGAAGGTAACAAGGCCAGATCCCTTGAAGTCACAGTTCCAGTAGTTTCTTCCATGCATCTGATAATATGCATTCATGGCATATGATGCATGTGCATGTAACTTATCAGGTGCAAAGCAATCTCCATTTTCATCGATCTCCCTGCAATCAACTCCTCCTGGTCCACAGCAAAAATCAATCACAGACTGAACAACCTTATCATCTGCATGTGGTTTAGCCACACACCAAACAGAAGGACCCCTTGCCACACTGGATCCTTTCTCCCCAAAACCTAGTTTATTATCTGCATTGGTATGCATTCATGGCATATGATGCATGTGCATGTAACTTATCAGGTGCAAAGCAATCTCCATTTTCATCGATCTCCCTGCAATCAACTCCTCCTGGTCCACAGCAAAAATCAATCACAGACTGAACAACCTTATCATCTGCATGTGGTTTAGCCACACACCAAACAGAAGGACCCCTTGCCACACTGGATCCTTTCTCCCCAAAACCTAGTTTATTATCTGCATTGTTTGAACAAAATTGGCAGCTCAAATCTATATTATAAACTTTAGAACCATCCCCATTGAAAATCCCAAAGTTTTTCTCACTGGTGCCTCCTTGTTTCTTGTTTTCATTGAACAAAGCAAACACAAAAATCTCTATAATCTCCTTAGGCTTCATGGGGGTCCCTTTATTCGACTGTGCGCGTTCGATTAGCCTGCTGTTGTAGGTTCTTGCATTGTCAGGTGTTGCTGCGATATCGCCTGCATCGCCCTTTGATGGCCACCCAGATTCTGAAACCGTAATCTTGATTGATCGGTTTCCAAATCCTAGTGAACCGATAGCAGATCGAACTGCATCGATTTGTGCATCTAACATGTTAGTGTACATAATTCCCTTAGTATCATGTACTGCGGTTGCATTGCCTAATAAGGCATATTCTAGACTAACCGTGGTTGGATTGTCTCGGTAGGCGAAATATGGATATGCATTCACCATGAATGGTGCACCGGTATCTGCTAAGAACCCGACAATGGCGGTCATCGTAGGGAGGAGCATGGTGGCGAAAGTCGAAGCCGAAGGAGGAAACGAAGAGGCAAGAACAGCCATACTATGTGGCGTCGTGACCTTAATTTTACGGTTTAATCCACGACTAAGTAAAGCTGAATGCAAATTCTGCATTGCTTGTACTAAAGCATTATGATCCAACTTATCGTCGTCTGAGGTTAAGTACTCATTGCCTACGGCAATGGCGACGATGGAAGTGGCCGGAATGAAGGGCATAACCCGTGTGGCGAACCATTGATCGGCTGCTGAAGGGTTGGCGCTTATGTTTGCAACATGCGAGTTTTCTACAGCTACAATGAGGTCAATGCCGGTATTAGAAAAGGCTTCAAGGATTTCAGGGTTGCTGTCATAAATCTTGACCTTATCAATGAGGGTGGATTGGAGTAGCTGAGCCACCCTCTTCGGGGAAGGGAGGTTGTTCCCGATCGTGCCGTAGTTTATTCCAATGCCGGAAACTTCTCGTTGTAGGCCGAACTGGAGGAGAACGAGTAGGAGAAGGAGGTGAAGATTGATCAGAGCCATTACGGTTTAAAGGATAGTAAATCACTTGGTTTTTGCCAAGACTTGTTTATTGCTGTGATTTTCACTCTCCACGAGAGAGGTAAAAGAAATTGAAAAATAAAGCCTGCCCTTTTGCTATACTTTTGAGCTGGACTGCAACTGCTAGACACAACATAATTATAGATTTTGATTCCTTTGACAAATTGTTGGAGGCTATAAAGCTGGGAGCATTGTGTTTCTGCCAAATAGTTTCGAGCTCGACCACTTTACGACTTGAGCTATGTTGAGCCGACTACGATAGAGCTGCCTTGAGTTCGCTAGGCAAGTCTTCGCCTTTCGTGTAATGGATTGGATTAGGAAGATCTTCGATCAATCATCTGCACAACCTCAAAGTTTATCTACTCCCGTAAGTATATGGAAGTTCAGAGATGCGACGAGGTTGTATAGTGTTAGACATCACCATAGATTTTGTATAAATTTCTATTTGAGCCTCATTGTCTAAAAATTCATTTTTTCTCAAACTCATGTTAAAGAACGAATTCCCCTAATAAAATAATTTTATCTGTAAAACTTAAAAATTTTCGTACTTTTTACCCATCACATTCTCCACAAAAATTAATATTACAAAATCCATTTCTTAAAAAATGGTTCTCAAGGCTAACAGCTGTGACAAAATCAAGTCAACAATGTCAGATAATATGGAGTGAATTTCAAAGGCCTAGCAGTTCCTCCAATTTAAAAAAAAAAATTTGAAATATCAGACCCGACTAACCTTTTTGTGCTGGATTGCAAATTGTGGGCCCAATATATGACCAAATGCAGAAATTATTATTAGTGTCGAGTCCTTTAGTCTGGATTGTGTGAACACAATATAACGGAGTCCGATAACATTTCTACATCCCCGTGATATGAAAGGATATTCCCAACGTACAGGAAATAACTCATAGAATTCATACAGGTGCTGCGTTGGTGCATTTATGTCATGTTTGAGTTCAAAATCAATGAAAATTTGCCAACTATTGATCTGTAAAAATTAAGTCAAATTTTTCCTGTATATCTCATAATATGTGAAACTCAAAATTTTTCTCTACTTTTTAATCATGCATTTCCCCAAAAATCATTATTCAAAATTTTACTTTGTCAAAATAATGATTGTCAAACAGAGACTACGTTTAAGTAAATTCAATGTTCATGTTTGATGTAGTGATAGAGAGATTAGACAATACTAGACACGTCAAATATGTTGCATAAAACTCAACTCGGGGCCATTGGCCAACTTCCACTACAGGTGCTGCGTTGGTGCATTTATGTCATGTTTGAGTTCAAAATCAATGAAAATTTGCCAACTATTGATCTGTAAAAATTAAGTCAAATTTTTCCTGTATATCTCATAATATGTGAAACTCAAAATTTTTCTCTACTTTTTAATCATGCATTTCCCCAAAAATCATTATTCAAAATTTTACTTTGTCAAAATAATGATTGTCAAACAGAGACTACGTTTAAGTAAATTCAATGTTCATGTTTGATGTAGTGATAGAGAGATTAGACAATACTAGACACGTCAAATATGTTGCATAAAACTCAACTCGGGGCCATTGGCCAACTTCCACACAATGTATATCGTATAATCCTTTTTTTATGTCGATCGATGCACCAGAGCTACCCAGGTTTGAGGCCTAGTTTTGATCTTACATGCCTTAAGGCTGATCTCTTAAGACAAGATGAGAGAGAGAGAGCGATTGCTTCATGGCTTAATTATATTTTACAGAAAGCACAACGTAAAATTCCAACTTCTGTAACGAACAAAAAATGGCTTCAAATTTTGCAGCTAAATATTTATTCAAATACACATTTCTATATACCCTTTCAGCTGTCACAGGAAAACAATAACTTGAGATCAAGGACAAGTACTTAAATCCTAACATTTTTCAAATACTCAAGAAATTAAGCTTCGTAAACTTTGCACTCCTCGTCAGCTGGATTAGTCTTGCAGAAATCCTCCAACGGGTCACCACTTCCTTGTGCAGCCATGCCAGGCCACTTGTAGGCCACCAGATGAGCCAAATCGACGACTCTTTGGCTGCAAAGATAAAAAAAGCAACAACATAAGTTACTTAAACTCGGCGTCATCAAGACATTTTGTGTCTGTGTCATATTAGAACTTTTGCAAGCAATCAAAAGAATTCATTCTGCAAATATTTGTTAGTCATAAATTAAATTTAAATGAATAACGAAGCTCCATGTCAAACACATAAAACTTCTAGATAAGGTGGTTGTGGTATCAGAACAAGCAAAGGCCCTATATTTAAATCTTGTTGAGTTTAAAACATGAATCTGACTTTCACGTGATGGATCCGTTCAACGCTAAGTTAAGTAAATAATTATTTTCCCTCTCTAATAGCTTAAGTGATTGCTTAGAAATTGTGTTTCATCATGGTACCATAGGAAACAGAGGTTTGGCCTTTTGTATCTCACCGCAACACATTTATTCGGCCTCCTCTTGGAGGGGTGTAAGGAAGACTAAATTTAAATAAATAATATGTACGTCATCTGTAATAAAAAAAGATTAACCTGCGTACCTGTATCCCCATTCATTATCATACCAAGCTACCACCTTCACCATGTCATCTCCCATAACCATTGTCAAGGAGGAGTCTATCGTTGCAGAAACATCGGTGCATCGGAAGTCGACCGAGACGAGAGGTACATCGCATACGGCCAATACACCCTTCAATGGCCCATCAGCTGCCTTCCTGAAAGCTGCATTAACATCTTCAGCTGTGATTCCTTTCTTCTCAATGTTCACCACGAGGTCCACAACAGACACGTTAGGTGTTGGCACACGGAGTGCAATGCCATTGAGCTTGCCCTTGAGCTGAGGAAGCACGAGTGACACGGCCTTGGCTGCACCAGTGCTAGTTGGCACTATGTTCAATGCTGCAGCTCTAGCTCGCCTCAAGTCCCTGTGTGAAGCATCGAGAAGCCTCTGCAGACGACAAATTCAACATCAGTGAATTTCTGTTCTGGCGATGAAACTAATTGAGGTAATCAACAATGTTAGACTTGTTTTGTCAGGTTCACAAGTTTTTCATTGTAAGATTACTTACCTGATCTCCAGTGTATGAGTGAGTGGTTGTCATTGTTCCCTTGACAATGCCTGCAAAAAGGGATAACCCCGATTAATTACTGAAACTCGAGAAATTGGAGGTCAAGCCCTGTGCTAGAAAAATTAGAGCGCTTTCCTAGCTTTGCTCTTCAAAAATGGCATTTGAGAAACATAGGTATAACGATTTGTGTTTGATTTAAACATCATTACATTTAAGGTCATTTTAAAGGAAAATATAGAACAAATTTATACCCAAAGTATAAGGTTCCATGATTATCAAAATAATCGTCATAGAAAAGAGTCGTTCTATGATGGTTCTATAACCATCATAATAACCTTTTTATGACACCTCATATGTTATGCCTTGTCATCTGTCATTGACAGTATCCGGTTACAGCTTGTGGCCATGACTGAAGGCCTAATTTCGTGTTGCAGTTGAAGAAGTGTAATCGAGTCTTACCTAACTCTTCATCCATGACCTTCACAAAAGGAGCCAAACAATTTGTGGTGCAAGAAGCATTGCTGCATAAAGTAAAACACAAAAAAAAAAAAAATGTCCAGTCGTGTATATAATTGCATATTTATACACCCACTTCTGTCGATAGTTAGTCGATTACAGTAAAAATTACTGACCTTATGATGTTAGCAACATCGTGATCGTAGTCCTGTTCGTTAACACCAACAACATAAGTTGGGATATCAGCTCCTTTTGCCGGTGCAGTGATAACAACCTTCTTGGCTCCTGCTTGGATGTGCTTCCCAGCACCCGGACCATCCACGAAAACACCCGTTCCCTGCATCCACATGATTTAATCAGTGTAGATTGCTAAATGTCAATGACATGTTTGGTAAGTCAAATCAGCGAATTCAGAATACTGGACAGTACTTAATTAGGGGAAAAAAATCTAATAGATTCTGAGCATCAATCAAGTGAACTGTAAGTAGTTGTCCAAGAATGGGATCAAATTTAAGGTCGTTCTGACTCGTGGCGTTGTTTTCCTTTCATCATCAAACATCTGTCTGTTCCTAATTAGTCACTGAAATTTCATTTTTGTTTCAATTTAAGCACCATGTCTGCCTAATTAACGAAAATGCTAACATAGGATTATTAGACCAACACGCACGCAGTTGGCCCTATTGGGAAGGTTGATCTGTGGACGAGGGAATAAGTTTAGAAAACGATTAGACTCCATATAGTCTAATAGAGGATTGGATGAGAAATCTACCTCAATTACAATGTCAATGCCGAGCTCAGCCCAAGGAAGTTTAAGAGGATCCCTGTTAGACACAACCTTTATGGGCTTCCCGTCAACGCTGATGGTTTCATTGTCAACTATTTTAACAACTGCCTTGAATGTGCCAAGCATTGAGTCATACTTCAACAAGTGAGATGCCTGCAGTTATAATACAATTTGTAGGTCAAATACTATATTTTTAATTCTTAATATGCTATAGGACTAAAAAGGCCACTATTCTGGCTTACAAGCTGAACTCACGTTTTTGACACCACCACTGTCATTGACGACGATCACTTCAAGTGGTGAATCCTTGCGTCCATGCCAGCAGCGGAGGAAGTTCCGGCCAATGCGTCCAAAACCATTGATTGCAACCTTCAATTTGGCAACAGTTTGTCCCTTGACAGGGGCTGATCCTGTGGTCTTATGTGAGACAGAAACAACAGATTACGGTCCAATTCAGTGAATTAAGTATACCATCAAGAATCTGTGTTTTTAACAACAGATAACCACCTTAATGTCAAACCTAGTAGACTTATCATACAGTAGCTGAAAGATAAGCAGAATTGTCACTATTAAATGAATTTTTTGAGCGGGGTTAAAAAGAATACCTTTAGAGTGAGCTGGGAAGCCACTGCATCAAAAAAGGAAGCCTCCCTGGTATTCTTGGCAATGGTCACACTCCCATTGGACCTAAGACCAGAGAATTCAGCCACTTCCAGCTTCTACACAACCAGAACGAAATAAATTAAGTATACTTGAACAGAAACTACTTGGATTCTCTATTGAATAGACTAAAACTTGAGTCGATGATGTTACGGAGAAGTCCTAGTGCCTACTTACGAGAGTAATAATAAACTAAAACAAAATCAGAGAATAAGCAAAGCGAAAAATATTTATATTGGTTTAGTTCATCCTCAAGTTGAGAACTATATCCAATTTATTGATGCAGGCTTTTTCCATAACGAAGAAGAGTACAGGGTGATCTCATGCCTCTGTAACACTCAAAAGACTGGCATGAGGGCGACTTACTATTACGACCAAATATGCACTTATTGAATAGCCATCAAGTATTATTACTTTCTACACAACTAGTCGAATGCACCATTAACATGCGTTTCAAATTGGTAAAGGAAAATGACCTTAGAGAAGCATTGAGTAGGAAATGAATGGGAGTTCTTGGAAGGAAGCCTGGTGCTACTTGGGATTCTTGAAGAAGCCAGAGCTGCGTTGGAAGCCATGGCTGCAGCAACTAAAACAAACTACAAGAACAGCTTCCTACTTTATATATGGCTTTTCACTGTTCAAGAAATCTAAATTTGTTGAGGAATTCTGGTTGTAAATGAGTTTAAGCAACGAGTGGTGAGGATTCCATGAGAAGATTGATATCAGATAAGATCATGTTTTTCTCTGCACCATAAAAATCTGAAGCACGGATTATTCAACCAATTTTTGGTTTATATTCCATGCAAGCCCTTTCCAGTAGTGTCAAAGGGACCCGACCACCCCGCATCATCGAAGCCTACGAAAAGCTCGATACTGGTCAGCCTGGCCTGTCTGTGGCTTGGTACTGTGGTCCATAAGAGCAAAATAAATAATAGTAGCATTAGCTTCATTACGACGAGAAACTAGGGTCGTTCTGAATTCTGTTAATGTTTTTATTTATTGTTTTCCTTCAGAAAGAGGCCTTCATTTTCTATCTCTTCATTTTCTATCTCCAACTTGGTCCTTCATAAACGATTCCGTTTTACACATTAGAGAGTGTAGTGAAAAAGGATTTACAGATCAACAGAATATCAAATCATGAACTGAAAACAACCCAACATTGAATAAATCAACAACCTTGAAACATTATTAATGTTTTCCATTCTATGAACTTCAATATTACAATATGGTCAAATGTTTCATGGCAATGAAGAAACGAAAATAACAAGTTGAAATATCATTATGCAGATCCACAACCGATAAAAAAACCAACAACTTGACTATAAAAGCAACGATGAGCATCCTCAAAATTACAGCCTATTTAAGACGATGAGCCAAGTTCCAAAGAGAACAGCAAAATGGTCTTATATGAGAACTTCCATATCATCCACGTTCACAGCCGCTCCATTTGAAGGTTCGTCAGCTCGCAACTGATTGGACATGTTGTCTATGGCTGAGTTTAGCTGTTCGATCTTCTCAGCTAGTTTCTTCCGTTGCCTCTGTAAATAGGATGTATGCAAATGCGTCAAAATGATGGACGATATGGAAAACAGGCCACATCATGTGTTAAAGCAATGATGCAACAAACAATGCCATTATAGGTAATATATCCCAAAAAGAACATGTTGGGCAATTGTTATGAAAATTTAGTTACTTTTAAGTAACTTCATTTCCAAAAATGTTTGAATATAATACCTTTTTCTTTTTTTTTTTTTACTCCTAAGCAAAAGGTTATTTCCAACTTTGACTAATAGGAAAAATAATTTATTTTAAAACTTTTATCTACTTAAAAAGTAAACTTGCTTATATGTAAGTTAAGTTCAGAAAGTTTAATGAGCCACACACTACCAAAGAAACTGGAAGGTTATAGTTTCAGGTCTCATTCATTTAGTGGTCTTTTAACATTTTCTTTTTAACGGATTCGAAACTTGTTTGCATTTATACAGCATAATTTGAGGAAACTTCAAGCCTTATATATGTTGTGGTTCTTCTGCAGACTACAAGAACTCAAACTACAATAATTGCATCCAGCTCAAGTCTCAGACAGTGAGCAAAACATGTTATTTTTCTTGTACAGAAACGGAAGCAGACAAATTGCTCAGGTTACCAGTATTGAATTCGAACAAAAGTTTCCATCAGAAGAGAACAGTGAACAGGAGGAAAGAGTGATCTGATTATAAAAGGTTTTAATGGGGAAAATAACTTACCTCCAAAGCTTTTTCTTCATCGTAGATAAATTTGGGCAATTTCCTCATAAGATCCTTTTTGTCAGCAGTAGCACCAGCTAAAGCGTTGCTAATCTGTGAAAGGTAAATAAGAGCATTAATGATGATATTTCACCCAGCAATCTTTTATCTTATATCTGCAAATTAATTCAATAAGTTGATAAATTCCATGGATGTTCCAGTGGAAATAATGTGCTTGATACAGATTAACCCCTCAGAGAAAGGTAAACCAAGGGAGGCAATGACTAGGAGAATGGCAGGACTTTAGTCCCAATAGAGAAAGGACCAGGGACTTCTAGTTATGAATCGTTAGATTCCTTCTCCCAGATGCAGTAAGCAAGCATGCATCAACATATATTAAGATCTTAATACTATTACAAACAGAAATATCTATATGGATAAACTGTGCAAATTGTCCCCATGGCGATGCCCTGAAACAAAGTGGCCACTCAGTTGCAGCCGCTAGGGCAGGGCCTTGGGGATGACGATATGTGCAGTTTATTCTAATTACAGTAAGTGTCCAAGATTCACAGGGTAAGAAGAGAATGAATAGTAGAGCGAGGTTAAGCACCCTTGCAAAAATAAATGCAGCCACCTATAATTGTTCGATTATAATCACCTGTGGTGCATACACACAACCTAGTGTGCCAACAATTAATCCCCCCAAAACAAAGCCGCCAACAAAGATGCTTCCACTGCTAGGCCTATCACTGACAACAAGCATAAAAGATAAGATATCTTTAGAAACTTCTGTTGACACATATTTAGAAACGAAAAAGTGAAAATTTTGATCTTTCTTCTGATTATTTGATGCTGTTTTCAAATTGATCCTGGTGCTTTCATTCTATGGTCCATGACGAATGAGAAAGCTAGCAGCAGGTCTACATTCTGAAAAATTGAATTTTTAAGTCTAAAATATTTACAAAATGTTACTAAGCAACCAATAGAAATCCTATCAACCTTTTATGCTAATGCAGAAGACAAAGGTCAACTGATAACATTATAACAACAAACCGGTAAATAAACAGGCTGATGGTGACACATGCCTGTAACTTGCTTGAAGAGTGAGTGTCCTTTTTGGGGCCGATGATTTCCTCGTTCCTTTCAAACTGAAGGACATGTTGTTTGGGCCTGTAATAGTGGCATAGCGGTCGACTGATTTTAAAGAACCTAGTACAACAAACAAAGTCATGGGAGTTCAGAGCCAAGGTAATAAAGCATAACATGCCAATTGTGACCATACGTATATTTACCAGTGAATTTCTAAGTGAGCACATATCAACAGATAGCAATATTTTGCAGGTATCAACATAAAAGCAAAAAACATAAGTTTTTCATTCCAGCTCCTCTATTAGACAAACAGAAAGGGGCCTTGGTAAGCAAGATGAAGCTCGGCAGGGACAATTCACAATGATTGTGCTGGAATATCAAGTGACTGAAACCCAAGCCTGGATTAGATCCTTCAGAACCCAAAAATTGACGGAATTTTCACTGAAACACGATTACTGCATTAGATTTCTGGAATTAAACTGAAAATGTATTTAATATTCCTGGAGTTGTGTATTGGCTTATAGAGTTCATAAATGTAGAGAGGCTAAAACACATCCTTCCAAAATGCCAAGTACGTTGATGAATTCGCAATTTAACCTTGGTTACCCCCCAAAAGTTAGATATAGAAGATATCTAGTATTTTGGCAACAGAGGCAGGCACTGGAATCAGAAACATAAAATAAAAGGCAAGCTGGATAAGCTGCTCTTGCTTAATGCATCTAGTGAAAAAATGGTGGTAGCAGGGTGGCATCTTGCAGATCGTTATTATTTCCTTATGGGAGTTCTTCGGAAAGCATTAATATCCCTAAGTTAGTAAATTCTCAGCACTGACAAGACAAGCCATCCATTTCCTACTCACTAAACCTGAAGAAGGATAGAAGAATTTTAATGGTATACGATAACTTTAATTTATTATTCCATACAATTTTGGTAATAGTTACCAGTTGGCCTCCAAGTAATTAAAATGTTACACTTCTGGGATTAAATGTTTAATCCACTTCTTTAAGTACATTAATTTCGATCCTCTCCCGCAATAGAAAAAGCTAGTTAGTGTCAAATGTGGCCTTTAGATCTTCTAGAACATAAGATATGATGATTATGTTTCCAGTATACACACAATTATCAAAATGGATATGATTTTCCATGTAGATTTCTATGTCAGATTTTGTACTTTGGCGCCATAAGGAAGTAAATATATGAACTCCATGAACATTAAATAAATAGAAAATTGCATAAGCGATTTGAAAGAAGAGACACAAAATAAAAATAGAGCTGTAATCTTACATGATTCTCCGTGTACTTGTCAAAACAGTAATTAAGCAACAACCCACATCCCGATTCAATTATTCAACATTTTAACAATTTCCAAATTCCTATCCAGTACTTCAAAAAAATCATCAAAATAATCAAGAAGCATTGAAAAGATACTGGAAAAGCACACGTCGATCGTCGAATATGAAAGTAAATTTAGATTGAGAGACGTAATCTTTCATGTTGTTCACAATACCAGAATACATACTTGTCAAAACAGTAATTATGTAAAAACCCACATCCCAATTCAATTATTTCAACATTTTTTTTTAACAATTTTCAAATTCTCATCAGTACTTAGGAAAAGCACCAAAGTAATAAAAAAGCATTGAAGGGACAGTGGAAAACACACATCGATCGTCGATTATGAAAATACATGTTAACTTATCGAAATGAAAGATATTCGAACGATTACCGGATGACAGACAAAGAGCAGAGGTTTTAGATATCACAATTGAATTCGATAAAGTTGTCATTGTGTATCTTACAGAAAAGTGTGTTTGAAGGCGAAGGGAGCGAGGAAACAGTTAAATGGCGAAACATATTTGTTATTTTATTTTATTTTATTTTTTTGGTCGATAAGATCGAGGATTACCTCTGATTGCAACGCCATGTAGGTCCCACTTTTCTTCAGCAAAATGTGGGCCAACTGTGTTGGGCTGGATGAACTAAATTGGGCCCAAGTTTAAAGTCTAATTTCGGTTCAAGTTAAGAGAAAATTAAGGATCAATATTAGACCTGGTCATTTTAATCGGGAAAAAATCGTATATACCTATTAGAAATGAACAATTTCATGAAATACTGTATATTATATGACTAGTCAAAGTTGAACGTTTATTACATATTATTCTAAAATAGAGTAAAGGAGTCAATTTTTACATTTAAGTGATTAACTAAAGAGACCTCGGTAAGAATTTCATAATCATATACGAAATTCAACGAAATACATACAAAAATAAAACATAGGAGTTTTGCCCGCTCATTATTTGTCTTCTT
>NW_019240124.1:76632-86244 GCF_002742605.1 Olea europaea var. sylvestris
ATTTCATAATCATATACGAAATTCAACGAAATACATACAAAAATAAAACATAGGAGTTTTGCCCGCTCATTATTTGTCTTCTTCGATTCTCATCTCGACCTTATATAATAGAAAAATCATAAAATCTTGCAAAAATACGAAAACTCCTTGAAAAGATTCACCAACCAAAAGCCCATGAAAAGTACAATCCATCTAAATGCCAAGTTAACAATCCACAGCGTATCAAAACTGCAAAATTCTCCATCGATTGGAGAATTTCAAAAAAATCTATTGAATTGAAAATCCGACCAAACAATGTTGGTGTTTAGGCTAACAAAGCCAAAAATAAAACCAATACGACCACGAAAATAAAAACAATGCATGGGTGCTTTGTTAATATAATTGATCAAAAATTCAATGTTGCATGGGTACTGTCTTTTGATAATTGATCCCTGCGATGTTAAATTCAATGGTTCACGTGTACACTCTCCATGCACGGAGAGTGCATTCTGTACACTTTGTTTGAATTTTTTTCTTTTTTCTCTTATTTTTTAAAAAAATTTTCTCTTTTCTTTAAGCTAATAACAACTCCAATTTTTCGATTTTTAGAGAAATTTTAAGATTGTTCATTTTTTACGAAATTTTAGCTAAATTTATTAGAAACGTGCCAATGAACGAAAATCAGCAGCACAATGATAATATAAGAAAAAATATACATATTGAAAAAAATTATATTCTCAAACTCTCAATTATAACACAATCTGCTCTTCCATTATTATTTGGAAATGAGAATCTTGTTGAATCTGTAAATTCTAGATGGTTATCATGCTTTTAATTATCGGTTAATTTTGCATCGATTAATTCTCTTTGGTTGCGTCAATTCTTGTCAAAAAATTTAAGAATTGGAAAATGTAATTTATATTCGAATATTGTTTAGACTTTTTTTCCGTAGATTCTTGATAGGAACTACACAGAGAGAAGAGAAAAAGAAATAAGGCGTGATTTTCGCACTTAAATAATGCTACAGTGAGACAAAATGGAACAAAACACTGTCGATTTAAAAGAATTAAAAGGAATTTTAAATAAAAAAATATTTACAATATGAAGAAAAAAGAAATTTAAAACAATTTTCAAAAAAAAAAAAATACAATAAAAACAAAATAAAAAAAAGTTACAAAAATTAAATAAAGAATATATAAATATTATTTCGTTAAAACTGAAAAATTAAGTTTTATTTGGAAGAGAAAAGAATTAAAAAGAAATTTAAATTGATAAAAAAAAAACAATTATTTATAAAGTATAAAAAAAAAAAAAATTGGATAGGAAACACATTTTTGTCTCTATGCATGGAGACAAATGTCTCCGTGCACATAGAAATTTAATTTTTTATTTTTTTTTGGCACTGTTTAGTTTACATTATATATAATTTTTTTCAATTTAAAATTCTTTTTAATTATTTTCTCTTCAATTTTTTTAACTTACAAGTGACTTTTTCATTAAAGCTGGAAAATTAATTTTTATTTCGAAGAGAAAAGAATTAAAAAGAAATTTAAATTGATAAAAAAAATAATTATTTATTAAGTTAAAAAAAACATGCACGAAGACTTTGAGAGAGATTTTTTTTAAGCTAATATATTTTTACATATAATAACCAACTATAATGATAATTTTTTTTTATTACACTTAAAAAAGTTGAAGCAAATTTTTTACTTATAACTACTCTTTACATTTTAGAAATATACTGAGCTAATTTTTTTTATTGAACATGGAGTGAAGAGATGAAACTTGGTGGAAAGTTGCGTGTTGCAATAAATTTGGAGGTGCACTGTATAATAAAATATATACTAAGACAAATGGAGTCATTTTTGCTCTCCCACTTGAAAAAAATAAAAAAATAAAAATACTACAGTGAGATAAAATGGATTAAAACACTATTTACTCTAACAGTGTCTCCACATTCCACTTTTTATATAGTAGGGATACTATGGACCAATACATTTAGTGATTGCTAAAAGTAAGTTTTAAACTGTAAAATTTTATCTATTCATTCCAATCTCACACATATGATTACGAAATTTGTTAATTTTTGTAATATGAGCTTGAATATGATGCTAGAAGTATGAAATATCAATGATTTATTATTATTATCATTAGATTTTGGCAACATGAAATAAAGGTTGTATGTGTTATGTTTGGTTGTATTGTGAATGTGCATTAATTTAACAATTTCACAAAAAGGTGTGTGATTCGATGATGGATAAGTTAATTTTTTATACCATGAGTACCATTTCTTGACCACCAAATAATTATTATAGAACAATCCAATTATAATGCTACATTCCTATATTACTTCAAAATAAGTATGTGACAATTTATGTGTGGGATGGATGTAGATGTGGAGACTGTCACTGTGTTCATTAGTTGTGGTTCAAATACATTTGAACTTCTTGTGCTAATAGGGTGCTTGCTAGCAGATCTTATTAACACAATATCAAGTGAATTACAGATTAATATGAGCTTCGGTCTAAGGTGGATTAAGTTGTTGATGTAGACATGACCTCTATTTGGATAACTAATAACTCTCTCCCATTCTACATGGAGTTCTAGCACAAGGACAGTCGAATCACTGCGTCCCTGGTAGTAAGTGTCCATACGTTAAATGAAGATTCAATGTACCGAATGCTAATTACAACAAATTGCGCACTTCTCGTCGAATAGGACAATATAAATACTTACAAACATCTCAATCAGTCTTCTGACCTTGATGCATAGTCGTCATGCAATTTTCAAATGCATAAAGCTATGTATTTAATCCTTCTAAATATTGGCCAATTATATTTAGAATAATAATTTTCATGAAGCAAACATTATTATGCTATTTTGCAATATACATATGTTATTTATGCTATACGTGATTTTAAATTACTCAAAATGTGGTGTGTGTTGTGTCATTCTGCTGTATATTACATTTCTAGTACATGCATCAAATTTTGTTGATCCTACAGTTGATTCATGAATATGTCTCAAGTTAGGCTAGCACATCGTGTTATACAAAATGGTTCTCATGTCAGACGTGCAACTTATAACAACAAACTTAGATTTGGTCTTTAGCTTATACAACTGTCTCTATCTTTTGATAGTACCAGTACGAGGAAGATTTATAGCATGTTCTATAAAAGACATCCAAAGTAGTAAAATAATATCTAGATGGATTTGTATCAAACCTGTGAAACATCAATTTATTTTGATTGTTTTCGCAACACGATGAAACACAAAACATTGTTTGGAAATGTGTGACTTTAACATGTAGTTGCAATATTAATAACGAAGAAAATTCAAAATGTAATATAGCATTTCGCAACATATCTTTGAAAATACGGTCATTGCAATAACCATATCAAAATGGGACGTAACATCTAAGCAAGCGTCAACAATACAAGTTTCTAGAAACCCAGTTTCTCTATACTACTCAAAATTACTGCTATATATATATATAGAACACAGACATCACACCTACTAGCATATGCATCACCAAAATAAGTGGACAATTATTTTGTAGAATATGAAGTTATGCATTTTTTGCATCCCTTCCCTTCGTAGCTTTCCTCACTTAGTGGGACGAGATCGGCATCAGTTTGATATCCCGACAAATCTTCTGGTTTTCGTCCTTGTTTAGTTAACAATTGAGGTCTCTCCTAGCAATGTTGGGAATAAAACTTTCGGCCATTGTCAAACAGGAGAAAAACCAAAATATGGTACACAATTCAAATCTTTCTAAAAGCGTGACAAGAGAAGAACTTATCGATGAGTCACTGAATTAATCTGCAACTATCAGCACTCCTCAGATGGTTGGTTGGGTTGAATCCGGGCTACTAGCTCTGCAGTTCTTTCCTTTGTCTTCATCCATGTATAATCATATACTAATTAATATAGTGATAATTTGCGGTAGAATTTGGGAATTTGAGAATTATTGGGATTGAATTGCCAATAACCCAGTAATTAATCGAATGTTCCGATCCAACTTTAAAAAATAAAATAAATTTAGGAATCGAAATCGATAACCAAGAACTAACTGAGTTAGGTTGATTCTTGTTTCCTAAACCAAAATCGTGTGTACCTCGAATGAAATCAATTTTTAAATAAATTTTTTATTTACAATTTATAGGCTGAATAAAAATTTCAAAACCTAAAAATCATAATTTGAGTAGTAATTTATTTAAATCTCGAGACTCTAACCCCTAGGAAATCAAGATTGGCCCCTATTTTTTTATTTTTTATTTTTGTCACTTGCCCAACATCAGATTGTTGCATTTTCAAATATTAGTACATGTTAATCTTTATAATTTGAACTTTTATGAATAAAAAAGTTCAAGATAAATTGTGATGTAAGTTGATTAATCAAAGCGTTTATTGTTTGCAATTCGAGCTTCCTTTTCTTTTCTTCTATTTTTTTTTTTTTTTAACTTTTTTGCATTGTTTAAAAACTTAAGTAATTTTTCAATTTTTTTTTATAACACGTGGCAATTAAACTTTATATATTCATAGATTGGGCTGTGATGTACATTTTTGGTTATCTTACGTTCGTAGCTCTTTTTTGAAAAATAATTTTTTTTTTTTTTTTTTTATACAAGCATAACGAGTTCAATATGTAGATTGCAATTTCTTAATACTATATAGGTAAGTATCTAATTAGTATTTTTAATGTCAATTCATTTTTAGAGTAGAGAATTTAAGTATTGTCCATAATTAAATTATAGGTTCTAGTATGCCTCACTTATGGATCAAATAAGATTTATTAAGAAAAATCCTTTCTTATCAAACTACAATTTAATTTTTGATGATTTAATTTTCTTCTCTTTTCATGATTTTTAGTGTCCACTATTTTATTTCTTGAAGATTCCTTAGTTAGATTTTCTCCCTTACACAAATATTATCGAATAGTAGCTTGTTAGATATATGTATTGAAAGGGCTTATATGAAAATGTTTATTAAATACATAAAAAAATGTTATTGATAAGATCGAACTTGAATTGGTTTCGGTTTGGATTTGGTTCCAGTAATTAAAAAGTCCTGAATGGTTCTATTTACAAAATAATCGAAATATAATGGGTGCTTTCAGATATCGAAATATTCGGACCGACTCACCCGACGCTCATGCCTAATCAATCTATTTGAATCTATAATTTTGGAGGGAGGGGACAGGACCGGGATATTTTGCCATTTCAAAAGTTGGAAGGTCAATTTGTTTAACATTTTTCTTCAATTGAATTGAAAGTTTCTTGCGTATTTAACATTTGACATTGAGAGTATCAATCGTAGGAACTTCCCAAATTTAAAAGTTTGGACCTGGAATCTCGTTTTTGAAGGTTCTAGAAGCCAATTATGATTTTCCCTAAGTTAATGTGCACATTGTTGGTAAACTATATTTGTTAAGTTGAACTAAAATGAAAAAAAATAAAATAATAATAAATTAAAGATGACGATGATGACAATTATTATTATTATTATTGAATTTGATTATAAATTTAAACAGCTAAGAACTTGTCAACTCTGTTATAGATTTATATATTGAGAGACAAAGATATATTTCATAGAATTAATACATAATTTCAGAGTTTTTCTAGTAATATTAAATATATAAGAATTATTCTATATATTTAATATTAATAGAAAAAGTCATAAATTTTGTGCACACACTTCTTTTGATACGGCCAAATATATAGAGAAAAGAAGTCAATGAGCATTTCCACTTTATAAACCGTGGTTTTATTTTATTTTACTCTTCATATTATTCGAATGAGCTATTAGGAGTGGCGACAATGTCAAAAGAGCCATCTATTCAAATTTCGATGGGCATGATCATGATGGATCTCCAATTAGTTGTAAAAGGTTGAACCCCAACCTTAAGGGTCTCCCACCGCCCCGGGATCTCCAATCAGTTGTAATGGGTTAGGAAAGGAGGTTGGGACTTAACAAATGGTCTAAATTAATATGACTCAAACGTTTGTTTGAACTAAAAATGTGAATATCCGTGCCAAAAACAATAAATTCTTGTTCGATGACTCTGAAGATTTACAAATCAAGCATGGTATCGCAAGCAAGGAAAACTCCATTCGAGTTATTAGCTTTTTATTTAAACATACTAAAAAATTAGAAGTTATTTAAAAGTAATATTTAAGCTTTATTAAAAACATGACGCGTGTAGGAAAATTATATATTGAAATATATTTGGAAACAAAAATATACTTAATTAAGCTTATTCTAACAAACAGGGGCGGATCCAGAATTACAGTTCAATGGAGTCGAGACAAAAAATGGGCTAAAATAAATTATGAAAGAAATTTAAAAAAAATGTAAAATTTTAAATTTAACAAGGTCCAATTAAAATTTCTTGAAAATTTATTGGGGACAGTCGACCCCACTCGTTCTTTAGTGGGTTTGCCCATGCTAACAAGGAATATGCATGTCGACATCATGAAATAATTATTATTAATTTGTCTTCATTCAATTGTGTGTCAATCGAGGCTGTTGATTAGTTCTCCCGTCGTTGAATCCTATTCTCTATTTTGGCATTGATAGCCGGCCGTGGCTTTAAACGTTCTTCTCTATACAGCCAACATTTGTCCCTATTTTTCCGAAAATCCCATGTAAAAATAACAGAGTAAATACAATGAGCAAGTGACAAATACACAACCTCTCATTGGTGATTATTAACATATATTTGACCATTTCTGGAAGAAGAAGAAGAGTTTGATGAGTAGTGTGTTGAATTGAANGGGTGGGAAGAAAACTAATTCCAAGGAATTTAACTTTTTAGAAATTGTTTTCCTGAAAATTGTAAATTATTGTGTTTGATTGGAATAATTTTTTACGTAGAAAATGTTGAAATAAAAGTGTTTTTTTGGTATTCATTTGGTTTTGTTTTATATGAATATTGTTAATGAAAGGGATAAAATTTACTGATATTGGGGATGAAATTTGTTTCCATTGTTAACAAAAAAAAGTTCAAAAAAAATTATCTATTTTTTTGTTCGTTTGACTTTATTTTATATGAAAATTGTCAATTAAAGAGAAATATTTTTTTTACAATAATTCTTAGAATTTGTTTCCATTGCCCAAAAAAAAATTCGGGAAAAAAAAAGTGCTACAATAACCGAGAATTGGTGAGAATTGGAATTCTTTGAAATGCAAAAAAAAAAATCCTAGGTGGGATGAAAAGTTGGAAAATGAATTTCATGGAAAAATAGAGCTATCAAACAAGCAAAAACATGGAATTGGAATTGGTTTTCCATTTTCCATGGAAATTTTGGGTGTATCTAACACACCCTTAGAATGTATTTGATTACATTTATTTTCTATGGAAAATATCAGTTTTTCACTCAAATTCCTACTTGAAGTGTTTAATTGCTATTTTTTCATAGAAAACATTTTCCAAATTTTGAAAATATGCCTAATTTTTCTTGTTTTTAGGGAAAACATTTTCCTTGTGTGGAGATGATTTTTGTTTTCCTCAAAAAAAGGAAAACATTTTCTTTTCTAAGTGATATTTTCCATTTCAATCAAACACACTCTTAATGTTTTTTCTTCTCATTGTAGTGGTTTCAGAAACGAGATAACAAAGCCATGCTTGAAGCCTTGGAAAAAATCAAAGCAGGTAAAATGCTAAAATAATTTTCTTTTACATACGACGAATACCTAGTAATCTTCAAAAATGACATGTCTCATACTTTCAAATTTTTATTTTACTTTTCAGAACTGATGCTACTAGGTTTTATATCGTTACTCTTGACATTTGGTACATCCTATATTGCCAAGATATGTGTGCCAAAACATATTGGAGATCAATGGCATCCATGTGATAAAAAGGATAAGGGAGATAAAGAAGATGGTGAAGATGAAGATGGACGTCGAAAATTGTTGTCTTATGCTGGAGAATTAATTTGGCGTCGAGCTTTGGCAGCTGAAACTGATGAAACCGACACGTGCTCTAAAAAGGTGAGAGAGTAATTATTGAAAATGAAATTTAAATAAATAAATTTGTTTCCTATTTAACACCTTAATTTATTTTTTGAATTTGTTATTTTATTTTATTTTATTTTAAACAGGGGAAGGTATCCTTGATATCATACTCAGGAGTGCACCAACTGCATATTTTTATATTTGTTCTTGCAGTTATGCATGTTCTTTACAGTGTCATCCTCATGGGCTTGGGCTATGCCAAAGTAAGTTCATAACATATATATTTTTAAAATTTAAATTGTCAAAGAAATTTTTTTGATATTTAATATTTTTCCTTATCGATGATGATAGATGAAGAAGTGGAAAGCATGGGAATTGGAAACAACCTCCTTGGAATATGAATTCACAAATGGTAATTTTTTCCTATTTTCTTCCAGATCGAAAATACTACAATACCGATTGAAAGGATTACTATGTATTTGTGAATACGTGGTGAATTCTCAAAATGCTCTTAGAAAAAGAAGTTCACGTGCAAGGCATGTGCCACTTTAATCGAGTAACAGCATACGATTTCCAATCAAATCGAGACTTTTGTGGCTATTTCTAAGAAGTTAGGATCTATATGCTTTAAAAAGTTAACGTGTAAGACTTGCTACTTAAACTGAGCAACATCGTATTGTTTCCTTCCAAATGGAGACTTGTGTGACTATTTCTAAGAAGTTAGGATCTATATGCTTTAAAATGTTAACTTGCAATGTTTTTGAAAATTGAATAGAATCTATTTGAGGTTAAAGCTATTGTAGCATGTTTGATTACTAGATTATTCGATAAGATAATTGATAATTTTATTAACAGATCCAGCTAGATTTAGATTTGCTCATCAAACATCCTTTGTGAGGCGACATGGGGGAATCAGTAGTACACCTGGGATTAGATGGATTGTAAGTTTTTTTTTTTTTTTGTTAATTAATTCTAAAAAATTCTTGTATTTATTGCAAATATAGTTCTTTTAATTTTCTTATTACACAATTAACAGGTAGCATTTTTCAGACAATTTTTTGGATCAATATCCAGGGTGGATTACATGGCCATCCGCAATGGATTTATCAATGTGAGTTGCCTCTTTTGGATTTTTCATTTATTTGTAAAAAATCATTTATGTTGTAACACAACAAGCTATAAAAGAAATTAAACCCAATCAATATTATATATTCGATTGACATAAGTTTGATTTAACTACATCCCAAAAGGCGATAAATATCATTCTTGCAACCAAAATTCGAGTATAGATTCATTGTCCATTTAGTTGTCCTATCCCTAAATTTTGATAAATCACTACAATTTTAAGGTGCAAATTTTAAAATGTGATAAAAATCCGTTAAAATCTACTACAATTTTTAAGGTGTCAAATTTAAAATTTTGTTGACACCTCAAGATTATAGTGAGATGTCAAAATGTTATTGTCGGGACAACAAATTTTATGAAGTATGTTAACAAAATTACTACTTTTATCTAAAAGGTTTGTAACTATAGGAAATTGTTCTTCAAATTTTTTGCCTGGGTACATTAAATTAGAATAAGTTAAAAGTTACTAGAGTAAAACACTAATCAATATGTCTTATACTCAATATGCTTAAAATTTCTAACATAAATTCCTTTTTCATTGCTCTATTT
>NW_019240124.1:91943-102008 GCF_002742605.1 Olea europaea var. sylvestris
TTGGAAATAATTGAGTTTTTGATACGTTACAAGTTGAGTACTGGAAATATCACTCTTCGTTTTCCCTAGGGAAATTATGTTCCGTATATTTCTTGATGTAAATATAGCGATTATCTACATGCTTTTCAAATGAACTTCACACAGATATTTTTTGAATTTATAGCATGTATTTTAATTGCTGCTGTGTTCATGTGTCTATTTGAGGGAGCAATTTCGCTTTTCCTAATATTGAGAAGAGAAGCAAATCAGTTTAGTGGTTTTTCCTGCAGTGTGGCTGATGGAGGTCTAGTTTGGCAAAGCCACTGGGGAGGTAAAACTCACTCTTAGAGCCGAGAAGGTGCCCCAAGTAGTTATAAGTCAAGCTTTAACTTTTATTGATTTGGGACGCAAGTAGAGTTGTTACGTTACACATAATGAAAGAAAATTGAAGGTCTTATAAATTGCGTGATTGCAGCATTCAACCTGATGTGAATACTGAATTTTAATGTAGCTAAGCAAGCTAGGAATAGTGACCAGACTTGTTCCAAAGCTCTGTGCAACAGTCATCATATCTGTCCTATCTTCTCCCTTCTCTTGGATTGCACCTTAGAGCAAGATCTAGAAATTCTTGCAACTGCATCTCTGCTTCATCGTCCCCTTCGCCTGTAATTTTCTGATCAACATAATGTTCGCCTGGTCCTCCTGAAAACAGAGTGACTTTACTACACCTATTTAAATGATTCGCGGGAACTTTAGTCTGATGGAAGCACAGAATGAGGATCATTGTTCTGTTCGATGATGGATACCTATATCTGATCTTCTTATGGTAGGAGATTCCTAATCATTGTGATATGTGTTTCTTTTCCCATGATATTCTTTGGATGCTTTACATCATATAGTCTTTCTTAGATTGAATAACCTTTCAGCCGAATTAGGACCATGAGTTGCCTCCTTTCAATTACTTCCCCTTGCCAACTATCAGTTCACTCAGAGTCTGAATTCTCATCTTATTTCTTATACATTCCTTGACTTCCTGGATACAGGTCATATTTTGAAATATGAAATTTAGTTCGTTTGGCCTGTTTAAATTTCAATCTTGAGGCCACTGTCAAGAGATGAAGGTTCTCATATTTCCGTGAATCTATGCTGAAGCTTGTTGTATAGGACCACTTAATGATCTTTTGATGTAATTGAGTTTTCGAAACTTCTTGACTTTTTGTGCATTTTCACTGATGTATCGCAAGATTATTGCATTTAGAACCAGTGTTTTCCTAAGTGCATATTGTTTTTATTGAGTTCAAAAATTTCGTGGTATCTATACTTTTTTTAATCCATAAATCTTGCAGGATGGATTATAATTGAATAAACCAACTTATAATCTTTATTAAGCCTTTTTTATTTAATCAGGTGAATAGAATTATTGTATCTAATGTTCTTATTTCATTTCCAAAATCTAAAAATTACTTGCCCTCTTTCTAAGCTACAATTTACATAATTATACATTCTCCACCAATCTATTATTTCAAAATACTTTCTTTTAAAATAATGTGGCTCAAACACGCACAGTGTGTCCTAATACAAAATACTATTTACTATCGATTGAATGAATTTGTAATTGTTCTACGATTTGTGGACTCGATAAACAGAGTTGTGATGGTACTAATACCTTGAATGAAGGTACTACAAGAGAAGGCTAGACCAAACCAATAGACCAAGAAGATGGTTAGCATCCTTGATTCGAAATTTCGGGACTTCTGCTGATTCCTTGGGCACGTTATAGACGAACTTGGCACTTAACCTTTATTGATGTTGATTAAAATTTAAGTTAAAATCAATAATTAATTTTAATAAGATATTTTATAGTCACAATTTTTCAATTAGACAGTTTATCAACTTTTGTTCAAATTTATTAAAAATCTTATTTCTAACTACACCAAATATGAACGTAATATGCCATTAGGAATCATTAAGCTCAATCAAGCAGTCTAATAAGACTAAAATGAGTATAGAGATTTCAAGATTGATGATGTTATCGATGGCAAGGCATCAAGATCTCTAATTCTACATTTACATGGCAATACTAAAATCAACAACTTTTCAACCGAGCAGTCTAATAAGACTAAAATGAGAATAGAGATTTCAAGATTGATGATGTTATCGATGGCAAGGCATCAAGATCTCTAATTCTACAACTTTTCAACCATATATTTATCTTCTTGATCTGCTAAAAAATTGATTTTCAACTATACCAAATAGGAGCCTGTTGTACAGTATTAGACTTTATTGGACAGAACATACACTTGTATCGCCTTTGACAGCTGAGTCGTGTTTGGCTGCTGATGAGAATTTACATCCTCTTTCATAAAAATCAAAGCCTGCTGACATGTTGTCGCAAGAGTCATCTTAGCAGTAAAAGAAGTGGTTCGAATTTCTATTTCATTCAAGAAAGTCCGAAGAAAATAGTGACTGCAATTTAAAAGCATCTTCCATATATAAGAAAGAACGAACTTAGATGGAGAAAAATAACTGAATCCTCCATTGTTATTGAAATTCCATCATTTGAATCAAGCAGAGATTTTCAACTGTGCAATGTATTTCTCCAAGCCTACATCAACATTTTCACACAAGTATGAGTTCTTCTAAAATGACTTCTATTTTGGTTCAATCAATCCAGGGGGCATCCAACATCTTTGACATGAATCCATATCTGTCTGCAGCTTCATCAATCTAAGAAACAAGCGTTTAGGGTTAATTTTGTCAAATAAACAAACATTAGTAACCCATAAAAAGAGAGGAAGTCGAATATTTTTACCATTTTCTGTGTTGGACGTCCAGCACCGTGTCCTGCTTTACTTTCTATACGGCCGATGATTGGGTTTGTTTGACGACTTTTCTCCAAACTTGTGCATAGAACATATTGCATGGTCTATGAATGAAAGAATAGAAGAGAAACATTATTACCCGGCTTAAAAATAGGTGAAACATGCCCAATATTAGTACACAAGAGGTGATCAACTCAAACGAGGCTATCGCTAATACATTCCTCTGACAAAGGTGAAAATTCAGTTACGTTCATGAACATATTACTCACAAAAATTGCAGAGAATCCACAAGGACACCGTTTGGACCCAGTAAATAGTCAACCCCCACAAATCACTCAAAGAGTCCAGACATAATCAAGTGAAACTCAATGCTAATGAAGAACGGATAAGGTGATGATAAAAACTTAATTTCGATGATTTAATACCCACCGCAAGTAATTTTAAAGAGTGTAATGGCACAACCCGATCATCGTGATCTGCTGTTAATAGCATGGTGGAAGGATACTGAGTGGTCTTTTCTGGAGATTCATCCCAAGGTCTCCTGACATTATGCAGGGGCGAGTACCTGAAAAAATTATTTAAAAGGAAAGAAAAATGACCACGATGACTGATATTATTACAATTGATAACACGAGATTGATTTAAGAAGAAAGCTAGCAGAGGGAATCAGGTAGAACAAATATGCAAATGTAAGGTAAAAAGATCAATATTACTTCCATAAACCTCAGTATACAGCACAATAAAAATCATATTTGAGGCAATGCAACGATAAAGATAAGCAGTCTCCTTATTATGATAAACAACAAGCTAACTGTTGTTCATGCAGTCACGCTAAACTTGGGGTATGCTATATCACTCACTATTTCATGACCATTACGTGAAATTCAATACATGTAGTAATATATCCAATGAAATCTTTCGAAACCTAATTGAACCATGATAATTTTTTGTCCCAATCTCCAACGTCTAACATGTTGTATTGGGATCTAAACGCTATTGTGAATTAGATCTCTTCACATCTAATCAGGACAAACCCAAACATCTAAATCATCACACTCTACATTTATAATTAATCGGAGCCGCACCCAATTAAATAAAGAAATATACCAGACAAGCATAGGAATCAGAATTTATGCAATACTAACACATGTGAAAGATTAGAAGATTCATTTTAAGGATTAAAGAAAGCTATCCTTCATAGATGAGTCCCCAGTCCTCCTCTGTTCCCAGGACCCAGACTTAGGCATTTCACTTGCATTTGATAATTACAAAATGATTTTAATTTTTAACACAAGAAAAAATTAGAACAACTCCAGTAGCAAGTTTCTGTTCATTTCCTGAATTAAACGCAATGGACAGATACCTTCATTGAAAGAAAAAAACTCACTTGATTAGCCAATGAAACTTTTCCTCCTCCTCAGAACAACCATAGTCAGAAGTCCATGCATGGCCTGGTTTGGAGGTCGAATATGTAAAAAGTCAGAATAGATCAAACAGTAACAGATAAAAAGAGCTGTCCTCTGAAAACTTCCTATCACCTATTGTAAACTTGTGAAACCTTAGCATGTCCATAACACCAACATGAGCAAGAGCACAGCCAAAAAGATCAGGTCTCTGCAAACACGAAATTTTCATTTCAAATTGAATAATTGACATAAAAAGTGCAGCAGCTAATAGTAATTAAAAGACGATAACAAAGATACCTGATTTATACAGGCCCCAACAAGAAGCCCACCGTTGCTTCCACCTTCAATACACAACTTTTTAGGTTGGGTATAACCAGCAGAGACAAGATATTCAGCAGCTGAGATGAAGTCATCAAAGCAGTTCTGCTTTTTTGCGAGGGCACCAGCTTTATGCCATTCTTCTCCATACTCCCCACCACCACGAATGTTTGCAACACATAAGATAGTATCTAAATGCCTCGCAATCATAACACGGCTGCTCGTAAAGTAGGGGGTAATATTAATATTAAATCCACCATATCCATATAGTAAACAAGGATGAGACCCGTCCAGGCAAATATCCTTTTTAGCCACTACAAATATCGGTATCAGCGTACCATCTTTACTTGGCACAAAAACCTAGAAAAGAAAACCCCAGTCAAGGAAGGATAAAGAAAGAAAAGAATAAGATATGTACAGCTCCTTTCCCTCCAAAAGGTCGAACAAAAACCAGCAACGCTTTTTTTTTTTTTTTTCACAAAGTTCATGGAAAACCACAAGTGAAATAAAACTGCAAGAACAACCCTCGAATGAATTATTGGCAGGAAATGAATATTTTTCAACAAAAAATTTATTTACTGAAAGCCTTGAATGCATTGTTGGCAGGAAAAGACGATGTGAACATGTATAAAAGTTTTAGTTACTGAAAGTTCACACGTGAATGTGGTAGATGGTCACTCAGATGTGAACACAACATTGCACACATATGATGGTAGAAACATGATGGATCTATGAATGCATAGCAAGATAGTACAAGGGCACCAATATCAAAGTCATCCCTCGGTCTCAGAAGTATATATTTATTTTACATTTACTAACCTTATCAAGAATGAACTTGAATAGTGATGCACCAACATTGCACAAACAAAATATTATTGGAATACCCAAGCCAAATGGCCTTCAGAAGATGAGATTATCAATATATATATATATATATTGGTTCATTTAAGAAGCATGTAGAAGTCCTTTCACCCATTTTTGCTTTTTGTGTTTCCTTTCACAAACTTTAAAAAAGTAAGCCCTTGTTTGAGCCCCATTATTTGGTAAAAATTGATTTTGAAATAGTGATTTTCCAGAGAACGTGTAGTTAAAATGTAGGAAAAAATTTTAAATTTACACATAAAATTATTTTATTAAGAGAATGTGTGATTAAAAATAAGTTTGAAGAAAAATGTAGTATTGAAAAATGGGGCTCAAACCTCTAAATATGTCTCAAAATTTGAATATTCCCATAATAACACTACATTTAACACTTAAGCAAGTATGTGCATGTGACAAGTTGTACACTCTCTACTGCTTAAACAACTGATGTATTAATGCTCAAAAGAACACTTTTATCTATGACATAAGTAATCATATTTCCTTATCCCCATTTCCCATGCTTCATACATAAACCACCAGAAGGGAAACCAAATGGCAAGAGCAGAAAAATTTAAGATACGGTTAGATCTGTGTTTAAAATTGATGAAATCTTATGACGTTATGAATAATGAGAATGCCAACTTATTTTCCATGAAACCAGCTCATGAATGATTAAAAAAATAGAATTCAGCATGGACTTGCAGGAATACCACAAATGAGACGAAAATTGAGAATTTAAACAATGGGCTCCCATGAAGAATCATACTATACATTTGCTACTGCCAAAGTGATAGTATACTATAGATAATTCACCTGATTAACTTCAAATTCTGTCCGATCAAAGCCAGGCACAACAGTTTCTCGGAACGTTCTCATATCCGGGATCTCAGTTTCTAGGTCGCATATATATATAATGCCAGGGGTTAGGAAGCTGGTAAACCCAATAAAGATGGTACTGTCCTTGCGTCGGGCAGAAATCTCAGATACTGATCCAATACCAATTGGCAAATGATGGAGCAAAGAACCGGTTTTCAAGTCCCTCAGCTGCAAGACATTTTTCACGTCGCTCAAATAATTTACCACCATTTTATTGCCACTGACGACAACGGCTGATTCTAGCACATCCTTTTCAGATTCTTTAATTACTTCACTCCAAGAATTGGACTCTTTCAGATCGACTCTGACTAGCTTGTATTTCGGAGCATCCTTATTAGTCCGAAAGGTGAAAACTGAGTCATCATTTGCCACATGCTCATAACAAGCATCAAACTTATCAACAAGCTTGACAAATGGAAGCAGTTCCTTTTTCCCTTTATATCCTTCAAGCCCATTAGGGAGCGCTAATAAGTCACAGTAATAAAATTTGTTGACAGGATCACAATTTTCAAAAGTATATAGAAGAACATACTGCACATTGAAAACAGAAAAGTAATCAGTAAATTAAAATCATAAACTGGGACTCATGGAACTGCTAGATTATAAGAGAAAGTAGATCATGTAAGTACAAGGCTAAAATTGTGCTCTTTTAACCACCAAAATAAATGTTTGCAGACACAGTAAGCACTAGTTAGTTGCAGATTGACTCAGTTCAAGGATATTGGTGAAAGAGACTGTTTCTACGGAATTACTGTCTCAAAAATTTTATTGATGCCCCAAGTAACCGAGTTCAACTCTTGAATTATAAACCATGCTTGGATTTGCTCGGTCATGAGTAATTACCATATTAGTCAAGAACTTTCTATTGAACATCAAGATGATCCATTAAAGTAAAATAATTGTTATACTTACCAGTTCGTTCTCCTATAATAACAATTTATTTTCTGATACCCTTTGTTAAAATATATATCAACTATTCAATATTTGAATTTTTATTTTTTTTCCCCATTAAATGTTTCAGTTGTTCCTTTCAATGACAGGTTTTCGGCATGCAATCACATTTTGGCAACAATGGTTATCTGTTATTGTCCAGCTATCGTCATACTGACATATTGTTGGCAGGCTTAATTGGATTGAAAGGAAAAGAAAAAAACACTGTAATTAAGCACCATTATACTAACAATCAATTGCTCACGTCTACTGCAGTCAGATGAGTACCTTCCCATCCTCTGTCACTGAGGCTGTACGTGTATGTTTAGGATTCTGTGGATCATTCCAACACAAGATATCTTCAGACTGATCGGTACCCAGGAAATGATAATACAGCTCATGGTGTAGATTCGCATTGGTCTCTGTCCCAGCATCCAACTTCTCTCCGTCTCTGGAAACAAATGAATCATCTAAGTTGCAAAAGCTACACAACATCATTTCTAGTAAGATGCCAAATGGTGCTTTACTTTTTCATGATAGGTAAAAAAATTTCAAGAAAACAGCAACAAATGTAATGTATGAATTCTTCAAACTAGTCAAATATTCCTCCCGTTGCTAGTTTACTCAAATTTTAAACAAAAAAGTAGTCTTGCAAGTACAATTTACCTTTCTGAAACATTAATTTTTTTAAGGAGGATAAGAATATCTTTAAATTGAACATATAAATCATGTAAATCAAATGTGGATTTTGAATAGATCTGTCACTTACTCAGGGGTGGGGTAACGACTGTAGAAAAAACCTTTGCCATCATGTGTCCAACTAATACTTGAAAACTTGACCTGTAACCAAAAACATACATCACTCCTACATAAAAAATAAATAACATGACACTACCCTATGCAATATAATATATCTAAAATAATTCTGTCGAAGAATAAAAAGTAAAAATCCGCGTTGTATCTTCAAATTTGCAATCTTTACCCATGAGATAGTATCTGGCTCAACAGTCTTATCTTCTATCCGCATAACTTTTATGGTAACCCAATCACTTCCACTCGAACTAACACCATAAGCCAAGTATTTGGCTTCCTCACTAACCGAATACATACTCAGTGCCACTGTTCCATCGTCGCTTAGTGTGTTTGGGTCAAGTAAAATCTCTGGTTTTCCATCCAAACTATCCTGTATTGTAGCATCATCCCATTAAAACTTCATATTCAATGCTAAATGTAAATTCAAAGTTTGCCAAATATTAAAAAAATAATGATAATAATAATAGTTTTGACTAAGGACCTGAATGTAGAGGACTTTTTGCGGTTGCAGACCAGTGTTATGGAAGTAAAAGTACTTGTCACCGGCTCTAAATGGAGCATCATACTTTGGAAAATCATATAATTCTGTAAGCTTATCACGAAGTTTATCTCTTGTCTCACAGCTTTTGAGAACTGAATCAGTCAATTTCACCTGCTTTTCTACAAACTCCTTTGTCTCCTCAGAGTCTGGATCCTCAAGCCTAAACACATTAATCAAAATTCATTAAATCATCACGTGCTACAATAACAAAAAAACGCATAGCTCTCACAATACTTTGCCACATGGCAATTCGAATCTGAAACTTTTCGTCCAATTTTAATTTCAAGGTAACCATTCCATCCTAACAAATTTAACGTCTCTATTTTTTTTCATA
The DNA here is from genome assembly GCF_002742605.1 of Olea europaea var. sylvestris. NCBI lineage: Eukaryota > Viridiplantae > Streptophyta > Magnoliopsida > Lamiales > Oleaceae > Olea > Olea europaea. The sequence goes on from NW_019240124.1 coordinate 100,824, forward strand.
CACCGAAGTCATCAATAGATTCGAAAGATTTTCTTCAAATATTTTACCATCGATACGGGTCGGCAATCAAAGTACCGTGATAATTATCAACAACAGATTCATCACGGCGGGCAGAAGGGTACACCAGTAACTCGTCAACGGCAGAGATGGAGCCCATCGAAGAAGACGTAGACAGGTAACAAGAGAGAAAGCGTGAATTGGTCGGCTTTTTCCTGACGTTTCTGAGGTAAGATACTCGTGGCTGCCTCTGTTTGACGAAATGTCTAGTAGAAAATGGACCGCAGTGAAGTTGTGGAGAAATGCTATACCGCGATTGATGTGTTCAATTGCAGCCGTGGGTCGAGTACATGTTAGCATCACTGGTGGGGAAATTGGACTTTGGATTAGAATTGGGTAGAAAATGTTGCCATGTCGTTGGTATTAGCCATGGATTTTGGGCTTGCAAGTCACTCCACGGACTATTTTAGATTTTTTTTTTATTTTTTTGGATTTATGTTTTATTTTTTATTTTTTTCTTTTGGTTGATGCAAACAATCAGAAATAGGGTGGGAAGTGGGCAAATCGCTCGCTGGACTCGTTGACTCAACTCATCCCACTAGTTAGTTGAGCAGTGAGTCGCTCGTGCGAGCTCTCCGGCTCTTCATATTGAACAGTAAAAATATATTGACAAGGCAAGTCAAACCTTGGTTGAGCAAGCCGAATCCCCAACATATCGTGACGATTGATGAGCTGAGCAGTTTGACTCGCTCTATTTAACGAAGTCCACAATTAATTTAAATCGTACATTTTGTGAAACCTACAACGTTTATCAACTTTTTACCTATATATTTAATTACATTGTATTTGGAAATATTTTGGATACCAAAGGCTACAAATATATTGCCATTTACAATATGCCCCCTATGCCGAAAATACTTACAAGACAGTCATATAGAATACACCACGTAACAATATACACTCTCGTTGCCACTTTTCTTGAGGTGTCATGTAGGGTTAGTTATAGTAGAATCTCGATAAGCTTGTGATTAGCCAAACACGTAATTATAGAGGTTGAGATGTATCTATTCTGTAATTACAGTAAAAGCAAAGAAATCAAAGACGAAACATTCTTATTTTCGCTCAAGCCTTTTTGATTAGACAGTGAAAGAACCAATGATCCCCCCCCCCCCCCCCCCCGCCGGCGCG
>NW_019240124.1:102048-145490 GCF_002742605.1 Olea europaea var. sylvestris
TTGAGAAGCCCTTGAAACAACATAGGGAATAAAATGCACCTAAAAAAATAAAAATAAAAAATTGCAAGAGGAAGAATAAGATGGGAGCATAGGGATATGGATAATCGTAGCAATTCTAGTGAGGCCTGAGGTATGACATAGTGTCAAAGTAAGTAGAGAAGAAGCGGTCTGACAAACTAGATGAAATCTCTATTCTCGCGGAATCACCAAAAACTGGTCAACGGTACACTTAAAATTCTAGGCTAAATTGCATGTTGGCATCTTTCTTTCATTTACTTTTCTTACATGAATTTAAGAGAAGATCCATCCTCAAATGGACTTCCTTGTTTAATTAACATTTACTTTTAACTACGTTGATTTGACTAGTAGAATTCTAGTGGACGGTGCTATGGGGAAAAACCGGGAGAGAGTAGGGATGATATTTAACATACAGGGTGCAAAGATGGGTTTGACAACAGTACACGAATACAATTTTTATAATGCCGTCTAAGAAGCAAATGAGATAACAATGCACATCACAAATAGACCACTACTCACAAAACAAACCAAATTTCAAGCATTCTGTCGGGGCTGTGAGTTCTGCATCTCATTAACCTTCTTCCAAGTCTCTCGGGTTGAAATCTCATCCCACCACCTCCCAACATTCTTCCTCGAAGTGAAGAGTTCCCCTCTACCACATGCATTCACCAAGTACCGTGACATAGGCAGGTGAGAAAGGTCAGCCAATGTGAATTCATCGCCAGCTAAATATCGACTCTCACCAAGCCTGTTCTCATACACATCAAGCACTTTCCCAAGCTTCTCTTCATTTTGCTTGATCAAATTCTCGTCTTGCTGGATCTTCATCCTCGGCACAAAAGCTAGTTGGAACACAAGAACAGAGGTTGGTGGATAAAAGTTTTGGCCTTCTACCTCTAACCATTGATCAATTGACGCCTTCTCTAATGGGTTTGTACCAAACAGTCTCTTGTTTCCTTGATTTGCATACTTATCACAAACATATCTACATATGGCTCTGGATTCTGGTTTCATCAAAGACATGAAAGAGAACAAATGAAGATCCAAATTCAATAATTATTGTCCCCACATCCCATTTTTCAGACGTAGAAGATGAAGTATACTCTCTGCTTTTTTGCTCGTTCAAGTTCAGAACATGGTCGTTCTTTTAACACCAGTTTAACATATTTTTGGACGGAAACTGTCAATAAGGAGTACGGGTGTCTAACAGAAATGCAAAAGAGGGTAAAGACTGGGGACTGAAGCTACAATATAGCTGGATTTCCCATACTAAACATGCGAGTAAATTTAACCAATAATCACTGAACTTTACATTTGGTTACTACTTGCTCACTCATTTTTCACAGGTTACTGAATGCTCACTCATCTTTTCATATAATTACTCATTCACCATTCGTCTCTTCAAATAATTGGGCGACTTTTGCGGCAAATTTTCGACAACTTCCGACCACAAAGAATGTCGAATTTTGATACCGTTGGAAAGCTCACGATGTCCTCTTCAATTACCACCAAAAATCTCATTATAACTCCAAGGGATTCGATCGGAAAATTGCCTTAAAAGTTGCCCAAAAATTCTAAAAATCTGTCCAGATTTTCAGATTTTTTGGGCGACTTTTAAGGCAATTTTTCGGCAACTTTCGACCATCAAAACTATTGAATTTTGATACCATTAGAAAGCCCACAATGTCCTCTTCAATTATTATCCAAAATTTCCCCATAACTCCCAAGGATTCGGTCGGAATAAACCCACAAAGCCAACATCTCGAAAAGGCGAAAATCTGGACAAATTTCGGGATGCTGACTTTGTGGGTTTATTCCGACCGAATCCTTTGGAGTTATGGGGAAATTTTGGGTGGTAATTGAAGAGGACATTGTGGCCTTTCCAATGGTATCAAAATTCGATAGTTTTGATGGTCGAAAGTTGCCGAAAAATTGCCTTAAAAGTCACCCAAAAAATCTGAAAATCTAGGCAGATTTTTAGAATTTTTGGGCGCCTTTTAAGGCAATTTTTCGACCGAATCCCTTGGAGTTATAATGAGATTTTGGGTGGTAATTGAAGAGGACATCGTGGGCTTCCTAACGGTATCAAAATTCGACATTCTTTGTGGTCGGAAGTTGTCGAAAAGTTGCCGCAAAAGTCATCCAATTATTTGAAGAGACGAGTGGTAAATGAGTAATTACATGAAAAGATGAGTGAGCATTCAGTAATCTGTGAAAAATGAGTGAGCAAGTAGTAACCAAGTGTAAAGTTTAGTGATTATTGGTTAAATTTACTCCCATGCTCCAAACAGTCCTGAGGGAAGCCATTTTCATTTCAAAATAAACTACGACAAATCCCTAAATTCTAAAATTTCCATTAGCAAATTTCAAAACACGAGAGATTATCATAAACTTGAATAAACAACAGAATATATAAATCATTTTTACTTAGGAAATAATGAAAAATTCAAAAGTATGTATGAATTACCAAACAGTGTAATGCTCTCATCTTGAAACACTGGTACTTGCCCAAATGGCTGTCCAAAATTTCAAGAAATATAAAACCCATAAAATTTACCTTGCATAAACAAAGAGAAATGCACCAAATTAATTCAATAAATGCATAAATTTTACCTGAAGTTTGAGGTAATCAGGTTTTTTCTGTTCGCCTCTGACCAAATTGATGGGGATGAGTTGAAACTGGACATCTTTCTCAAGAAGGCAGGCCAGAACCCTTGATACGGCGGCGGAATTTGGTGGTCCGTACACTTTAACGGTGCTCGTCATTGGAAGAATTGAGAGATTGATGGGATTACTTATTTCTTGCTCTGTTTGCTTCTGTGTTTCATTTTCAACCATAGGCAGTCTTTAAGGGATCTTCGGCCCTTATCCTTATCGTTAGTTTAAATAAATAATTTTTAAAATAAATATATGACTAGTGCTCTCAAGTATGCTCGAAGTATTTTTGAAATGCCGGGCATGTGGAGTGTGTGCCTGATATGTGCATGCTTGAACACCAAAATGCAATGATTTGTGTAAAAAATTGTGTCAAAATTTACAAAGCAAAGTCTTAACTTATTTTTATAACTTAAAAAATATAAATTTAGCCACAACAAACATCAAGCATTTGTTTGATGACCATTATTTTGAGAAAATGAAATTTTCAATAGTGAACTTTTAGAGAATGTATGGTTAAAAGTAGAAAAATATTTGGGTTTACGTGTAAAATATTTTTTTCTATAAATGTGTGGTTAAAAATAAATATAAAAATTAAATATTTTTTAAAGAAGGGTTGTCAAACATAGCTCAAATTAGCTCAAATAATTCACCCCCATGAATTATAGATAGCACTATGTAGGATTTTGATATTTAGAAAAATCAAAATCAAATTTTCATAGTTGCAAACTATCTACGTCGATCCTAGCCTCCTTCTTCAATCTTCCTTTAAGTTTACTAGCAAGTGATGATAATAATGCACAATCTTAAATTGTTGATAATTATGATGGGAAGAGGAGGTTGACAATGATATCTTACCGTTTATAAGAGGTAATAGAAATTCCTAAGTTGAAATAAGGGCGTCCACCAATGAAGATGATTTTGTACCAAATGACACGGAAGATGATATTGAATTGGAATTCGATAAACAATTAAGATAAAATTTAGGGCTTTTTAATTTGTGTTTGTGTCTAATTTATTTGTAGAAATTTATTACCAAGTAATTATAATATTTATGATTTGAGCAATATGTTTCTGCTGAAAATTTGAAAAATATGTATATTGTTACGCTCCGATCTTACACGCCTCGGACTCGCAGCACCACATATTCCGACCTGAAAACGACCCTTTCGAAGTGTCTCCGAAGTGATATAGCGATCCCTACTACTGACCTGCCGAAACATCTCGCCTCCGAGGTCGAGATCAAGTGGACCCCAGTTAGAAGATCCGTCGCCAATTTGAGACTTGTCCTGCACCTAAGGTTTAAATTGATTTGACGTCTCCATGAGGCTAGTTGATGTGACTTATCAACTTTATGTCAATTCAACTCAGAAGAAACAAACTGTCCGCCCACTCTATAAATGCGACTGATTGATACCTATGAGCGGACGCTTCATACCATCAAATGTATACACGCGTTCCACATCCAACGGTTCATACCACCTATAAATACCCAAGGGTTGGCAAGAAACAAAAAAAAATGAAACTCTTACTACATAGTACTTCATAGCAAGTTTATATATTTTCTCCTCCCCCTTTATTATTGATTTGCATAGCCCCTGGGTACTGTTTCGATCACTTAAACCTGACTTGACCGTCGGAGTGTATATGATCGCCACCACCCCCGCTGGTTCCGACCGTGTGCGCCTGACTATTCGCTGATTGTGCGCAGGGAAGAACACGTGGAGTAGCTTTCAGTTGGCCACGGGGAAGGACCAATTTCCGGGGTCAACATATATAGTTCAAGTGTATATATAAAGAATGCATCACTTTATTTATTAATTAGTTTTAAATATTTGTAGAAATATCAACATTATTATGTTGTCCCATATATCTATCACGCGGAAAAGATAATATCATTCGATGGGGATATCATGTCAAGCGGTCGGTCCACATTATTGTGTAGTCAAGACATCATCTACCATAAAGATAAATTGTGCAGTTGATATTTTTTGTAATGTGGTAGAAGGTGTATATATTTCACGACCTATAGTAAATTAGCTTCTCTGAAAATCTATTTTCTTCACACTATATAAAGAAAAAGAAAAACCTTCGTGCTACAAAATGCACATTTTCACCAATTTACAATCTCTTTCCTCTTGTAATTTCGTAGATCAAGATACATTTGCGAAACTCATCAATTTTCCAAGTAAATAAATTTCTTGCTCTTACACTTATATAATTAAAACGAAAACAAAAAGAAACTTTACACTACTAGTCAGTATATTTGTGTGGGAGTTTTGCATCAAATGTCATAATTTTTGCAATTTATTGTATGGTATTTGATGAGGTATTACTAGAAATCTTTGAAGAACTGTAAATTCGCCTACCTCATTAGCAATCTCATTTCCATATTAAATATTATAGTGTCGCAAAAATCTCTCGATAAATCTTGATTTCGAGCTCAGAAAATAAGCAAACGAACACCGTTTTACCTCGGCTCAACCTGAGACTTTTACCTTCACTTTGAGCTGCTCTCTTTCTCTCTAACCCCACAAAGGAGAATGGTGGTGGTGTTAGCAATCCACAAAGGTATGGAGAGGAAGAAGAAGATATCACAATAGTTGAATCTCACTCACAACCTCACATGGCTTCCCTCTCTCTCGGCTACCTCTCTTCTCTCAACTCTCCTCTCCATTGCTACAACACACACACCAAAACAGCTGAGAGATAGATACATATATATATGTTAGTTTAGATCACCAAATATAGGCCAAGAGATCTCTAAGTGGACTGCCATTTAACCTAAACTAATGGGTCAATTTTCAACTCCATATTAATCACTAAATGATCCAACTAACCAAATAATCATCCAACCTAAACCCAAACCATCCAAAAATGTAGTTCGTCTCTGAGTCAAGCCAAGTCCATGGCGTCGATAAATAATTCGACAACTATTTTACATCATCGCTCGGGATTATTGGGTATCAAAAAACCCAATAATCTCTACCTTGATGCCCAATAATCTGTAAGTAATCAAAATACAAAGTTTAAACTTGCACAATCAAGATAATCCAATAAAATTGGTATCTCAGACATTACCTCGTGTTTCAAACCGAAACACACATACCATACTTGTTCAACTCAAGTAGAAACAAGTATTCACAGTGAACAAACAATCATGCGATGAAGGTATATAGGATAACACACACAGATCTTTTCAAAATCATGTTCACACAGAACCACATATTAACACATAGTTAATCAACACACGGTCACGCACATATACAACAAATGCATAAATGACCCCATGAAAGATCTCACCACACTTATCCTATCTCATTACGTGTTACTCCCACCTCGAGAATATATATCTCCTCTCATCGCCCACAATGCTCACTAAATCAATCACTCAACTCATGTTTAACTAGCAAGTCACAATAGATCCTAAGCTTTCGGGATAATCCTCTATCACCACATCACTTCTCACAACCTACGTGCATAATGAGACTCCATCTTACAGAAGTGATAGAAGTATCTCTCTCACACTCCACCTGACCAGGGTCTCTTTCACAAATAAAGGATTCTACACATTTGATCACATCTCCATTCGTGATCCAAATGTCACACTCCATATCCCCCATGCGTATCACCAATGCACCTCTAGGTATCTATACTCCACCTTACCAAAAGACATCCAACTCATTGCTAATGCATCTCAAACTCACTTTTCAGTGACCTCAAAGGCCAACCCACTCACCAATGCTTCAAAAAATCCACCAAGAAAATAATGAAGACGGCACTCTCAAAGAGAATCGAAAAAAGAGTCGGTTACTCCACTGCACTCATAAAAGAGACTCACAAAGAGAAAGAAGGTAACCCTAACATGATCGCCTCCCATAATCTCACAAACCACACAAACAAAGATAAAGGAGTGAAACGACTACCCAACTTTCTTCTCACTACCACACCCTCACACCACTCACAGAGCAAACAGAGTACGTCATAAAACTCAACCCACTATGCATGTAAACATATTACACAAAGTAATAAGATCACCCTCAATTCATGCAATTACACACATCATCAAACATATTGAATGTGTAACATCAACATTGCAATAAAATTAAGTGACCATATACATGCAGAAATGATTACACACAGATGCAATGTGGTAACCAGGTTTATTCTCTCAATAAAACCTCACTAGGATCACTACTCGACCCTAAAGTCACATTCGCATCATCTCTATCCGCATCTTTCCTTTTATTATCATCCTAGAACAATCTCTTTCAACTATGTCTACCACAGTTAAAACATATTTTATTTTTCACACTTGCCTTAGACCTATACATGCCAACAATATCAAATAATGACCATAAGCAAAGTACTGACACATAATTCACACAGAATAGTCAAGTAAACTTTCCTAAGGTCACATGTAATTTTATTGGTGTAGAAAAAATTGGTGACAAATTCACATAGAATTTAAGGCAATTAGTTAACATGTAATTTCTAGGTCTAGCAACAAGCAATGGTTACCCCAAATCTAACATCACCCCACACGATGACTTCTAATGTGAAAAATAAATAATTAACTTACACATTAATTTTAACTGCAATAATAAAAGACAAAGAATACGATATCGAGCGGACCACGTCTAAAGGTCCGTAAATATCAAGAAATGCGAATTCACCATTTTAGGACTATCACTATTCATCCTAAAGTCACCAGCAACCACAACAACACGAAAACAGCACCTAACACCCGAATGTCCAAGGGCAAAATTGTCCAACTTTCACCGCATTGCTCAAAACTGAAATCCGACAACACCGCAGGGTCCGTATCGTCACCAGCAACATTCTGTCTAAAGACACCATCTCCAGATTCCGGTTGACGCGTCCCCACGCGCCTCGTAGGCGGGCGCAGGCGACTCCGACGACCTGTCACCCTTCCGGCTTCTTCTCCACCTGCACAGTCTAATGGTGGTGTCTATTTCTCCAAATGGCAATTGGTTTGGCCGGAAAACAACAAAACACATCTGTCCAGTTTTTAAAAAATCTGCTAGAATTCTATCCAATTTTCTGCCTATTTTCGAGATCGATTTCTGACCACTTCCAGCCCCTTTTAAGCCCCAAAAATCACAAATTTATCAACAACACAAGCTCTGATACCATTTGTCGCGAAAATTCCTCGATAAATCTTGATTTCGTGCTCAGAAAATAATCAAACGAACACCGATTTACCTCGATTCGACCCGAAACTTTCACCTTCATTTTAGACTGCTCTTTTGCTCTCTAACCCCATAAAGGAGAAGGGTGGTGGTGTTAGCAATCTACAAAGGTATGGAGAGAAAGAAGAAGATATCACAATGGTTGAATCTCACTCATAACCTCACATGGCTTCCCTCTCTCTCGGCTGCCTCTCTTCTCTTAACTCTCCTCTTCATTGTTATAACACACACACCAAAACAGCTGGGAGATAGATACATATATATAGGTTAGTTTAGTTTAGATCACCAAATATGGGCCAGGAGATTTCTAAATGGGTTGCCATGTAACCTAAACTAATGGGCCAATTTCCAATTCCATATTAATCACTAAATCGTCCAACTAACCAAATAATCATCCAACCCAAACCCGAGCCATCCAAAAATGTAGTTCGTCTCTGAGCTGAGCCAAATCCATGGTGTCGATAAATAATTCGACAACTGTTTTACATTATCGCCCGGATTATTGGGTATCAAAAAACCCAATATTTGTTTATGAGAATCGAAATGCTCGAGCTTGTTCCTCTCTCAGTGATTATAAAAACTTAATTCATATTTGCAAATTGAGCTTATTTAAATTTTATTTAAATGTTATTGTACCGGAGATTTTGAGCTCAATTGAAATTGGTTCCAAGAATAATCTGGTTGCTCTGGATTGATATGAAACATTAAGAGGCGAAAAGTGGGGTTGAACTCATGGGTCAGAGCCCAATTAATGTAATAAAATATCAAATTTAAAGCGGAAAAATTAGCGAAAGCCGTAAATATGTTAAACATTCGTTGATTGTTTTCACTTTCAAGTCGAAGACTATAGATATGTGTTGAGCAAGGATGTAACTGCATTTAAGCCATTGACAAAACAGACTGCATTATTCAGATAAGATTCCTCTTATGGGAATTAATATACTGTACACTGTGTAGAGTTATGGGGACGATTCCTTTATATTTATTCATTGCATGCACTTGTGAGAGAGAGAGAGAGAGAATATTGTGTCTTTATGGGGTGGTTTGTTGACATTAATGGTCTGGTCCTCCTTTACCAGTGTTGGTAGTCGAGGGTTTTAAATGCACCAACAAATCTTTCTTCTTAAATTCTACAAAAAGGATCAAAATTTACTATTTCTCCCTTGCCCTTCTCCTCTCCTTCCTCTCCATTGCCCTCTCGCCAAAGAAAATGGCATAATGTTTGCGTTTCTCTCTTATTGTTTTCTTTTGACTTGTCTACATATTGAAACGTGAAATAGTCACTATGATATTGGCTCGGCTCACTCAGAAGTCAAATGTAACCTAAACCTTATGTCTAAAGATGTAAGATTTATGATTAGTGAGTTTGATTGAGCCGCACCAATATCTTAGTGTGCTTTTTCATTTATAAACTCATCTCGTATATTCTTGGAGGACTACTCAAATGTACTTCAATCTCAAGGTTTGATTTTCTCTTTTTTCTTTGATTTTCAGTGTGAGAAGAAAGCAATTTATCAGTTTATGCAATACTCTTTACCATTGCAGTGTCTCAAACTAGGGTTTCCATTTCTTTGTGGTTTGCCTTGTTTTGTATGGCTTAAGTGAAACTATCATGAAATTTCTTCTTTTTTTTTTTCTTCTTTTTTTTTCTTTTCTTTTTTTTTGAACCGTAGTAGTTCTATGAAACCTAATAGAGAGATACGACAAAATAAATAGACAAATTTTTAACACTTTAAAGTATTAGTTGAGATGATTTAATGTGATACGATATTGGGGCTTCAAGTCTCACCATCACTTGTTTAAGAAATTTTCTTGTTTCATGTTTTTGATGATGGAAAGAAATAAATCTTACCTAGCAAGTATTATTGAAAGAAGCACCCATGCTTGTGGGGGCAATACCGCATTTATTATTTACCGAATAAAGAAAGCATTTATTAAACTTTAGATGGTCACACATTGTTACCAGAAAGAAAGTAGTTTAGGAGATTTTCCAATTTTGAAATTAAGAAGTGAAAAGAGATGTAAATCTAAAATGAATTAATTTTACATACTTGACTAGTCATGATAGTAATGCTTACGTTTGTCTCATCTAAAAATTCTAGTTGACTTGAGCATTAGACAACTCCAATTCACCTCTAAATGTGATTTTTGTTGTAGGTTCATTATTCATTGACAAAGTAAGCTCAAGAAAAGATGTCTACACATTTAGAGAATTGATGAATTTTAACGCCAACGGTGAAAACACTATACGATAATCTTGACTCTTGACAAGAATTCAAGCCAAGCAATGTTAAGAATCCTCAATTACCACTACCACAGTTATCTTCTTAACATAGAACATAACAATCGAACTAAAATATTTTATATATAATTTATTGAACCAACATATACACAGACATATACGTATTCATATACTATATACGTATGGGACTTTGTCGTTCATGAGTTAAAAATCATAATAAATGCAAGCTTTTGGTGACAAAACAAGTCAACAAGTTTAACCACTTTACCATATCCACTGTATTTTTCATCTCACTTGCAATTAATTTCATTTCTTTTTTGCAATTAATTTCATTTCTTTTTGGTGAACATAATAATCAATACACATCTTATTACACTGATCGGGGGCGATCGAAATGACTAAGAAGATCGAAAACCAAGAAGTAAGTTATCTATATCAACCACTCTTCTCCTTACTTGATTTTGATAGGGTTAGTTGAAGAGAGTAAATGCGAAGTGGGATTGTTGGGAGAATAATAAATATTATGAGCAAATTACATTGGTATCGATAAGGGGGCAAAAGATTCTCTCTGTATCACTTGCCAACATTGGGGCTGTTTGCTTTTAATTTTGCAGTCAGACAAAGATTCCCTTGTTAAATAATCCTACCATGCTATGCTCATTTACTAATTGTTTCTACCTAAATTTATTCGTCTTGTGGGTCTATTGAATAATTCTATTCAATTTTTCTCCACCATTTTAAAACTCAACCTATTGCAAGAGTCCATTTGACGGGTTTCTACTTTTGCTTCTGAGCGATGTAAGGACTTTCTGAGGAAGGAAGGACTTCCATAAAATAATACAAATTAGACGTTCAAAAGCAGTTTCTTAAAAAGTTCAAAATAAAATTGAATATCTAATCAAATATTTAACAAACAAGAAGAAGATTGTTCTTATTAAATTTGGGGTTGACTTAAAGGAAGCACATTTATGTCTAAGCAAACATGTCTTAATCACCTAACCCATTTTTATCTAAATTAAGATCAAGTTTCATGTGAAAAGTAACCAATTAAAGATGTTACCCTATAAACAGTTTACGAACATAAGATATAGCTTTCATCAATATAAAATAAAACTACAACAGTAGCCAATGATCAAGTTCTTTTTAACCCATGGCCAATTAATCTTGATCTCACAATTGATCAGTTTCTATTTCCATTTCTAGTTTTTTTTTTTTACATGAACTAGTCGCTACGGACCATTTTCCATACTATTGTTGAGATCAAATAATTTAGTTTGGGAAAAAATGGTATCTACATATAGTTAGCAAGCTTAATGAAATATCAATCATATTCATGAAATTTGAAAATTTCTGAATTTTCCATTAGAATTGGACGATATTCAAAAAATAAATTGGAGTAACCAATTACAATTGTAAACAGAAATATATGATAAGTGATTACAATTAAAGCTTCTCTCTCTTTTAAAACCCTACGATATTTTTCATTTAAAACTTTTCTTGAGCATAGAATTACACCAAATCAATACAAACGATCGAAGCTTTCGAAAAAAAAAAAAAAAAAGGATTGGAATCACAAAAAAGACGTTGATGTTGCAATGTGACTTCAAGATTACCATATGATTACCACGACTATTAAGGTATTTCAGAACTTTTGTTATTCATTTGGACCACAATTCTGATTTTACTAAGGTCTTCTTCGTCTCACAAGTTTGTGGTTTGTTTGTTGTAACTTTACTTAGCAGTTAGCACATGTTTGACTCCTTTTTCATAATAGATTTTGTAAGAAGTGAAAAACCATTTATTTGGAGAATGTATAGGTGAAAATGAGTTCTAAAGATGCAAACATCACATTACATAAATCTGCAAAAACTATCATTACTTTGATCAAGGAATTTTATCAAATTTCTGAGGGGAATTTACCAAAATGTTACTTTTTTTGAAAATGTACAAAAAATTTTGATGTGCACACAATTTGTACAAAAATGTCACTTTTTTGTTGTCAAATGTCTAAATTACCCTTAATTTGACCTTTTTGGAGCATTTAACGCTCCTTCAAGATTGTTTTTTAAAACAATTAATGTTGTGATTTGATTGTTTAATTTATATATTATAATCGTTGAATATATGAATATTATATTGTAAAATATGAATTTAGTGAATAAAAAATGAATATAAAATCCTTCAAAACCCTAGTTAACATAAAAAAAAAAATTTCTTCTTAAACAAACCCTTATTTCATTCATCTTCTTCATCACGAAGACATTATTTCATCAATCTTCTTCATCTATCTTGAAAGGTCAGTTATTACAAATTGTTTATATTTTTATGTAAGAGCTTACTCTTTTTAAAATGTTAAAAACAAACATGGTAATCACTACTATTAATTATCATGGTCTTTTTTTTAATATTTTTGAAGGAAAAACATACCAAAAATATTTAGGAAAATATGAAGTATTCCATATTTAATAAAGCATTCAGTCATTTATTTCTGAAAATAGGTTGTGATGTTGTAGTTGAGAAATGATTATAAGCATTAATGCTACCAAACACATTTGAAGCTTCTCAGTAGTTCTGACAGTTGCACTATCGAACTCGACATTTCGAAACTGTCGGGATCGACATTTTAACTGTCGAACCCGACATTTATAAACTGTCAGGATAGATAACTAAACTGTCGAATTGGACAGCTGAAAATTTTTGACACCCTTCATTTGACCTTGAACTATTGCATAGGTTTAAATATTCAAACGTGTCACTTCCATGCTATTATATAATCGATATATTGATTGCGCATAATTCTTATCATTGCAATCCTAACATTTCAAGTATGAACAATAATTTAAGATTCATCGTGTCGCACGAGAGAAAGTTCGTTCACGTGAATGACGAATGGAAGTGGATTGGGGACAAAACCACTTCAATTTTAGTGCCGAGCAGTATTACATTATCGGGGCTATTGTTACGATTGAACGAGAAACTTTGTGTTCTTAATCCGCGCACAAAAATGAAATTGAAGTTCAAAGTTCCGAACATGAATATACCGCCGACCGAAATACTCGAAGATGAAGACGTAAATTGGTATATATCAGTTCATAAAGAAACTACCCTCTGCGTTACGACTTTGGAAACCAGCCTGACAAGTGTTAAAATGGAGAGGGACACAAATTACAGCCAACAATTGTTCGCCGCAGCGGAAGATCACCAAACCGTAAAGGACGACGAGCTCAATCATCAGCACAGCGTCCCAAACAATAATGCAGCGGATACTCTAATTTTCGATGTTGGGACTGCAACATTAGATGAGATGTTGGACGACCCCTTACATGGTACAAATACTAGTAATATTACTGACGTTGACGAAGAACTATTATCACATTCCAAAAGTCCGGATACATGCGACTGAATTTCCACTGTGAATACGTCAGATCTTACTGAAAGGCAAATATTTTTTACCAAGAAAGAGTTGTACTTGAGAATTCGTCTATTTGCTTTGCGAGAGAAGTTTCAATTTCAGGTTAGCAGGTCAAGCCTAAAAATGTTAATCGTTGTATGCGCGAACGATAATTGCAAGTGGATGTTACGTGCTTCAAGTGCCAAGCATTCCGCCATCTTCATGATCTGCAAATTCAACAATGTGCACACATGTTCCATAGATTATCATCGTAATGCACATCGACATGCCACTAGTTCCGTAATTGCCGAGCAGATTATGGGGAAATTGGATAATACGTACGGATTGTATGATCCTACCGCTATTGCACGTGATATGGAACATGAGTTTGGTGTAAAAATTAGTTACCATCAAGCACGTAGAGGGAAGGTCTCTGCTTTACATATACTACATGGTACATCGGTAGGGGTGACAAATGGGTCAAGCGGCTCGTCAGCTCGAGAAAACGGAGCTCGTGGGCGGCTCGACCTCGTAAAAACACGAGCCCCAGCGCGAGCCGAGCGGGCCGATTCGGTGGGTAAGCCGAGCCCGCTCGGCTCGCACAAAAAATGAGCCGCTGGCGACGAGCCACGAGCTGAGCTCGTGGGCTCGTGTTTAAATGTGACCGTTTCGGTCACTTTATCAACGGTCACTGACTTTTGTCAGTGACCATTTCAGTCCCCTAATTATTATTATTATTATTATTATTATTATTATTATTATTATTATTATTATTATTATTTGACCGTTAATGATCATGAATTTTTCAGTGACCGTTTTGGTCCTTATATATATATATATATATTTTCTTTTCTTTTCTTCTTCTATAAATAGTAGCATTTAGACACAAAATTTTCTTCAATTCACTCTCAACTCTCAATTATCTTTCTCTCAACTTTCTTGTATTGTGTTGAAAGTTGTGTAATTTTTATATACAATTTATACAATATCCAATTCTCATTTCTTAGTTCTCACTATATTTATTGAAATTTGATCCAATTTTCATTTCTCACTACATTAATACAATTATTCTTCTACTAGTTATTACTTATTACAACTAAACAAATGGATCCACGCTCATTTGTCAAAAACTTGTTCGGTGTAGGAGGAAATGAATCTCCTATGACACTGCAAAGTCAATTTTAGAATCAATTTGAAGGTCTAAATGACGTACCCCTACCTGAAGATATTCCAGATTTGGATCTTCATCATCATGTAAGTGGCAATCCAAATTATTCAATTAATTTGGATGATGTTGACGTTCCCAAAGCGGAACACGATCAGGAAGAAGAGGCTGAATTAAACATTCTTGATGCGAGGGGAAAGCGAAAGGGGAAAAACAAGTAAAATGTTGGGATCACTTTAAATTGATTTCAATAAGAAAAATCTTCAATGGAGTCCAAGAATCCAAAGCAGTATGTAAATACTGCCAACAAAGATTGGCATGGCAAAGAGGAATTAGTATCACCCATCTCAACCGTCATTACAAAGTATGTGTGGCTAAACACGGACTTATTCTAGGCTGTCAAACACAATTGCAATTTGACAGTCCAAATGCCGATGGTTCTACTGGACCCCTATCCACATAAATGTATTCGGAGGAGAAAGTTCGAACCGGAATGGTGAAACTTGTTGCTGGTGCTAAGTTGCCTTTGGCATTAATTGACAACCAACACTACGTCTCGTATGTGAAAGAATATCTACAACCAAGGTACGTTGGGGCAAGTCGAAACACTCTTCGTTCCGATACAATACAATATTTTACTTCAACAAAACAACAATTAATTATGAATTTGCAAAAATATGGGAGTGTCACATCTTTAACTTCAAATATATAGGAAGGGATTAATAAAACAGCATATATAGTTGCAACTGCACATTATATAGACCTACTTTGGTGCATGCATAAAAAAATTATTGCTTTTAGAATTATTGAGTTTCCTCACAACGCTAATAATATATTTAATGCTATTATTAGTATTGTTAGAGAATATCATTGCGAAGGTAAAATTCGTTCATTTACTTTCGATAATGTTAATGTTAATAAAGTAGTTGCTAAAAAATTGCATAGGGTACTACAACCTAATTTTGGTGGGTATTTGTTTCATATTCGTTGTATATGTCATATTTTGAATTTAATTGTCCAATATGGTTTAAAATATATAAAGGATGAACTTCAAAATATTAAGAACGCACTAATATATTCACAATCTCTCTAAGTAGAAAACAAGCATTTGAGGATTATTGTGTCGAAATAGGAGTGCAAAATGCTAAAACATTTGTTAGCGACGTAGGTCATAGGTGGAACTCTACTTACTTGTTATTAAAGTCATGTGAATATTTTGAACATTTAATAACTGACTTTTATAATAATAGACATGTTAAAAGTGATGACGAGGGTATGTTGACTAAACGTGATTGACATTTAGCTTTGAAACTTAAAAAATTTTTGACATCTTTTTATGAAACCACTAAAATTTTATCGGGCGTTTATTATCCCACCAACTGTATGGTACTTGAACGTCTTTATATAATTGCAAGAACATTTCATAAATACAGAAATGACCCTGATTTTAGTGAAATTATAATTGTTATGGAATTAAAATTTAGAAAAATTGGGAAGATTTGCCTATGTTATTTCCTTTAGCATGCGTGATGGACTCCTGATATAATTTATTGGGAATTAAATATATAATTGATCAAATTTCAAACGCCTTAACATTTGATACACCTATCACATATAGAAATTTAGAACAAACATTATGTGAAATGTATGAATTATATGCGAACCGAATGGGTATCAATATTAGTCGGGTACCATCTGCACTTACTTCTTCCACTGAAATTGGAGAAGAAGATGCGAAAATATTGAATTTATTTCAAGTTTTCGTATAGATTTGATTCATCTGCAATGTGTTCATCTACTACCACTGCCACTGCCACGTCATCACCATCTGTATCTCATTCTCATAATACATCTACGAGCTCAAGCCATAATGCACTGTCTGCTGAATTAATTGATTATTTCAACCAGAATATGCCAACAGATAAAACAATTAAAAAAAGTTTAGACAAAGTAATTGAATTCTGGCGAAGGTATGATCGACATTGGCCAGTTATATCTACGATTGCAAAAGATCTGGTGACACATCCGGTTAGCACTATTACTTCAGAGTCTGCTTTTAATGCAAGTAAAAGAGTTTTGAGCGAGATCAGGAACCAACTAAAAGAAGATATTTTAGAAGCGTTAATGTACGTTAAGAATTGGCAGGACGCTCATTTTCGACTACAAGATAAATATGTCGAAATTGCATGTCGTCAAGTAAGTGATATTTGATTTAATTATATTGATGAAACTTTTCTTTTCTTATCGTTACTTTTAATTTTCTTTAAAAAATTGTACACATTACAAAAAATTGTTCGTGTACAATTTTTAACTCCGTCTACTGAAAATTTAAGTAGCCGGTCTCAAACCCGGATAAATGAGGAGGGTTTGTATTTTATCTATTTTAAAAAGAAAAATAAAAAAAATAAAACTTTCATTTTTATTTTTTTCTATCTTTTTTAGTTAAAAAAAATAAAAAAAATTCCTTTCCACCAATTTAGTTAAATTTTTGTTAGTACTTGGTACTATTACTACTATTATATCTACATTTTAAATTCTTTTCTCGAACTACGATGTGCGTATCTTTGCGTATAATTTTTGAAGTAAATTCCTTCTGAAAATTGAAGGGTGGTCGAATAATTGCCCTTTCAATTGTCAGAAGTCTTTCACTTCGAAAATTATATATAATCTTCGAAGTGAAAGACTTCTATATAGTCTTCGAAGTGAAGACTTCTGACAATTGAAAGGGCATTCGATTACCCTTTCAATTTTTAGAAAGGATTTTCTTTGAAGATTATATGCAAGGGGACGTGCAGTGTTGTTTGAAAAAATAATTTTTAATCCTATTTTAAATTTTCTTTAAAAAATTGTACACGAATAAACAAACAAATAACATAATTTTTAACTCCGCCTACTCTAAATTTAAGTAGTTGGTCCCAATCCCGGATAAAGGAGGAAAGTTTAAATTTTTTACCTAGTTTTTTATATATAATTCACGATTTAAAAATTACTTTTTTATTTTTCAAATTACCTATTTGTCCCCCCCCCAAAAAATGAAAAGCGACGTCTACTAGCGAGCCGAGTTTGCCCATTTTTGGACGAAAACGAGCTCGGCTCGTGGAGAGCCCGAGCCGAGCTCATGCTTTCATGGGCCGAGTTGGCTCGGCTCGACCTATTGACAACCCTATACACTGAGTGATAGTTTTCAAAAAAAAATTTCGTACTGTCACGTCCTAGGAGAGACTAACCCAGGGACAGTAACACACATCGAAGTAGATTCTCGTAACAGGTTTCACTACTTTTTCCTAACTTTCGGTGCAAGCATTCGGGGTTACGCGCACTACCTGAGGCCTGTTATTTGTGCTAACAGTAGTCATTTGAAAGGTCCGTACAAAGGTACCCGTCTATTGGCAACTGCCCAAGACGCCAACAAACAAATTTATCTGTTAGCGTGAGGGATCGATGAAGTCGTAACGAATAGATCGTGGATGTAGTTTTTATCAAATTTAAAAGATCTTATAGGTAATTCGGATGAATTGGTGTTTGTTTCCAACAGAAAAAATAGTCTTGAAAACCCCATTGCCCACTTATTTCCTCGGGTTCACCACGGGTGCTGTGTCTGGCATATGGAAAAGAATTTAATCCAGTGATACAACAATGCAAGTTCAATATTTCTATTCAAAAGAGCCGCAAGAACTTACCGGACTGAAGAGTTTGAAAGACTTATGGGACAGTTTCGTAGGGTAAGTGCAAGAGCGTACGGTACTTGGAGCGAGCAGGTTTTTCATTTTGGTCACGGGCACTATATGTTGGCCAACGGTACAACATTTTGACCAACAACAACGCAGAATCTTTGAACTCAATGTTGAGACATGCCCCTTCGTTACCGATCACATGCTTAGTGAAACACATTCGGCATACTATGCAGATGTGGTTTCATGAACGTCGATCCTGTGCAACCGCATGCAATACCGTACTGTCACCAACGATGGAGAATGAGTTACGGACGACGTTTGAAGCAGGTACTAGGCTGCAAGTGCATGGCTTGACAGATAACTTAACACAAGTTTGAATATCCAACGACACGGACATTGTAGACTTCTCCGAAAACACGTGCACTTGTCGTGAGTTCCAACTAAATCGTATGCTGTCCGTCCACGCGACTCGTGCTCCTTGCTTGAGAGGTAAGTCATTGTACGATCTCTGCTCACCGTTTTACACATCCGAGTACTGGAATGGTGCCTACAGAAAAGCTATATATCCTGTTTTGCGTGAAGTGGACTGAATTGTTCCAACCGAAATTACAGGTACTCCTATTATGCCCCCCAGCGTACGTCGTCCTCCAGGTAGACCACCGACACAACGTAAGCGATCTAGACACGAGTGTACCACGAGGCTCAGGAAATGCACTCGCTACGGTGGACTTTGTCATAACCGGACCACATGTTCGAACCACACTGTACCATATCCGATGTAAGTAGCATTTTGTACATGAGCAGTTGAAGTTGTAAGTTAAGTGTTCCCCCGATGTCGTCTGTATATGACAATGTAAATATTGTAGTATTGTTTTCATTCTCTTACGCATAAACAGTACTCTTTCTTATGTTCACAATTACAGTACGCAAATAGGCACAACGTACTGCATAACACCCTCGAACCAAACTACAATTTTGTTGTGCATAACATTGTTGTCATTGTTGACACATGTAAATTGAATGTACGGAATTGGAAACGTTCAACCAAAATACATGTTTTCTTTCATATGTATATTACGAACACATCATTTTTAGAGCATAATAATGTCCGCATTGTTCACAAAGTACGTTGAATGTACACATGAGGTTGTGTTCGTTCACCCAAAATACATGTTATAATTCATGTACATACTACGGATACAGAAACTTTGCCAATAAACTCCAACAGTTCATCTGTCGTTCTCGACAGATAGTGCCCTACCATTCTCGATAGTTGTTCAACGGTCCGCTTAACAAAATACAAAATACACATAACATGCCAACGGGAGTTTCCTACATGCTACAGAATTGGTACATACGTAACAAAATCCATCCCTTACAAAAAAAAATACTATACATACATACGTAGAAACCCACACACGCAACAAAGTCGGACTCTTCACTCGGAGCTAACACTTGAACTTTCTTCCCCACTGTCATCATCCGAATCATCTGAGCTGATGACAATTACCTCGGGCGATGGAACGCGACCCTGCCCCTCATCCTCGTGACGTTCAACTTCGTCTGCATCGATAAATGGGACGACCCATTCAAGCACATTTCTTGAAGGCTTACCTGCATCATTTGTAACTTCGTCCAGGTTCGAAAAGGGAACGATAGTGATGGCTCTCCTACCACCATTCGAACTCACTTCCTCATCATTCGAAGAAATTACGATGGGACATAGTGGGGTTGAACTAGGTGTTGGCAAAGGCTCCTCAACTGGCAGCGGTGAAATGCTTCCCGTGGAC
Organism: Olea europaea var. sylvestris; assembly: GCF_002742605.1. Classification (NCBI taxonomy): domain Eukaryota; kingdom Viridiplantae; phylum Streptophyta; class Magnoliopsida; order Lamiales; family Oleaceae; genus Olea; species Olea europaea. The sequence goes on from NW_019240124.1 coordinate 122,197, forward strand.
GATGCCATTGTTTTGATATGAAGAAACAGACTTGAAATATTGTGGTACGTTCCTGCTACAAGATGCCTCACAAAGAGTCTCATGTATCCCACTTCAGGAGTGTAAGCCATGCTGTATATTTGAGGTATTTGAGGACATTTAAAGCAATTTAGCAACCAACCACCATTTCATTTCTACTTAACACTTGATTGACCATTGGTATGATAGTTTAGTGTGATGGTTTAGGGTGTAAGTGTACTTTCACCCCTAGGCTCTATCCATACATGGTGAGAATTATAAGTAAATTGTACCCATGTGCAAGACCTACAATGACAACATTCCTGCAACTGGATTAGCAATCAATTTGGAAGTTAAATTACTTTATTGAATTTTTGTAGTCCTTAGTCATAATTGAATATATTTTTTAAATTCTAAATCATATGAATTGCTTTCAATATTGATAAAATTAATGTCCCTTCCAATGAAGATGAACATTGGGTGACACAACAAGCCATTGTTCAAAAAAATTATAATTTGTACGAACAAGCTAATTTATACTAAAACGCATGTTGAAATAATGTTGGGGCCAACGTAACAAAGATAACAAAGAATTATTCGTACTACAGTAAGGCGAATTTTTAAATAATCATTGTCCACAATCTTTCGACCACGCTCCATTACACACAAAATCATTAGATACCATGATTCATTTGTACAGGTATAACACCTTTAACTCCAATGAAATTAAAATACAACATACTACTACTTCAGCAAGTTGCATGAACATCAATTTAATTAGAGTACAAACAAATGTCCTGTCTCAATATCCCCTCCACTTAACCATATCCCAATATGGAATTGAAGTAATCTAATAACCCTCCTTGAGATCATTAACCACATCATATGGAATAGAAGTAATAGTCTCCACAGTTGCACTTTCATGCATGAACCCAGGTTTGGGTCCCTTTGGCTGTTTTTTGGTACTAATCACTACACCTTTTCTTTTAGCCTCAGCCTTCATTTTGTCTATACTCTTCATCATTCTGCAAAAATTCGTCATCACACCTCGATGAACGCACACGATCAACTCAAAAATCAGTCCTCCGAATGAATGTGCTGCCTACCTGCATTAGGTGTGTGCTAAAGTGAAATGATACAGCAGAGAATGTTCGTAACTATCCATCCAATCAACGTACAAACCAAAAAATTTACTCACCCAAGGAATAGGACACGTGCATGCAATCTAATCACCAAAAAATGAACCAACCCTTTCACATATGACTGGGATGTATAAGAATGATGATATATCATTTTAGTTCTAATGTTGATCAACCGTTTCACATATCATGAACAATACATGCATTATTTTGTTAATGCACTCACATAAAATGAACCAGCAATACCATCCCATACTTGAACTAAACATTTATTATCGCAAAACGATATGTACGCTAGATAAGACAGTTTAACATGTAGCATATGACTGAACAAACCTATACGTCCATAAAACTAACCAAATTAAAAGCATGTCCTTGTTACAAACAACGTATCTACTACTACAACACACCTTACCATACTACTTCAACTCACTTATTTGTTTACTCTCTTTGCCCTTCCCCTCGTGTATGGGTCCGGGTAGGTGGTGCAGGACGTCGAACACGAGTCGATCGCCGCTTGTTTGTGCTGCCCACATTGCCTCCCTTTTCTGGTATGGTCACCTGTCCCGACAACTCTATGGCATCGCCTATATAAAAAAAATTCAGAATTTTAGTGAAACAGTTATGTGTGAAGGAGGCTACATACTCGTGGAATAAGATAGACCCGTTTAAAATAGGCATGTACCGTCCACCTTCGTAACGTCATGGGTCGATGGGGGCTTCCTCGTTGTCGTCCCTAGGGAGCGTGGGGATGGTCTCTCCTGAGTCTAGTTGAAAGCAAATTGGGTTAAATGGACAAACACAATATATGAATTATCATTTGCGTAATGGGGAAGTGATTGGTAATAGAACCAAAATCACAGAAGTTGACAAAATTTACGCACGTACCGTTCACCTCCTGCATGTCACCCTCCTCTGCATGGTCGTCGTCCTATGGGCTCCGTTCGTCTTCACTTTTCCCGTCTAGTTGGAAGACAAAGAAAAATTTATTGAAGGAGTGAAATTGTATACGTTTGCATATGACGAGATGGGATAACAGAAGTTGAAAAAATTACGCCGTCCCGAGGCATCCTCGTCGTCCTCGGTGTCACCAGCACCGGTCTCGCCAGAAGTGTCATGACTGTTGTCTCCACTCTCATCACCCTTAGATTTATCGTCATCGTTGCCCTTCGGTGTCTAAAGGTTATCGCTCGTGGATGTCTCATTGTCCTCGGCCCATGCACCGGACTAGTCGTCATGGCCGTCACTCGCAGCGCTACCGTCATGTCCCCCACTGGGCGGTGCTCCCTCATGGAACTATGGCCCAACAACACTCCTAGCGAGATCGTCCAAAAATTGCACCGGACGATCGGAGAACGGCACCAAACTGACGATGTATGGGAGATCACGCTCGGCTTCTGTGGGACGCAGTGTGGCATGCACGTGCAGCTGTAGAAACAAGGGAGAACGGGTAGTTAAAATATATTGCGTAGTATTCCCAAAAAACAAAATAATTGAAAGGCAAACGAAAAATATCTATGACCTGTACGTCCCCGAAGAACGCATCGTACGTACACTGCTGCAGTTGTTTGGTAGAGGTCCAACACAAAAGCCGGGTTCGGGCACGACCTCATATGCCTAAATCCGTCCGGACGAAAACAAAAAAGTTGTCACATAAGTATCCATCTAAAGAATGCAGAGACCCGTTCTAATACTTACAAACAAAAAATATAAACTTAATGTTGTTCTTACCTGCATGGCAATCGAAAATCCGTGAATTATGTAACTGACGTCCTTCTCGTTCTTCATCTTTGCATCGCTCATTTTACGTACCCAAGTACCCCGGAATCCTTTCAACAAATGCCTATACCCCACTTTTACCCAAGGGTAGGAAAAAAAAGCTCCAAGTCGTCGACGAGGGAAAGTGTATCCTCATCAATGCCAACATTATTGTCCAGAGCAGTGATAACTCTTTTCACAATCAGAGCAAGCCCGAGCTTGTATCTATTTGCCCAGGGTGTCGACGCCCGGACAAAGGTCATCTCCAACTGGGCACCTGAAATCTTCTTCAGTGAGTTGAAATACTTTTCCTTCAGCCTCCTCTTCTCCAATGCCTTTGTGTACCGATCGCCCTCCGAAAACGAGCCAGCATGCAGTCTATCGGGTAAGGTGGCCCTGCACGTTGAACCACAACTCGTGGGACTTATCACAATGGATCCCTTGGCACACAAGTGCCTGGATTAGTTGAGCGGAAAACTGGATCTCCGGAACATCAGTAAGAAACCCGAGGTAGGAGCTATGAAAGTCAGCCCGCAGTCGGTCGTCCAAGTTATTCATCACCGTTTTAATGTACTTCAGGTTGCTCCATTGTTAGATGAGCGCAGGCAACTGTACATTCTCGGGCACCCAAAATTGAAATTTCATCTATTCTGTAGATGAAACGATAATGGTCAAGCCATAATTCAAGAGCAAATGAATATTACAATGAACAAGCGTACTTCTAAAGAGCATACAACCACATCAATCGGAACAAGTAATACGAGAAACGTATAAGAACAGATCATCTACCCAAACTTGCATTAAACATTTATTATGGCGTATTGTGCATGCAATCTTCAACTAAAAAAATGTTACTAAAATTTTTTTAAATGTGCGAAAATACGTGCGGTAATGAGATATGAATGTTGGACACACATGTCCTTTCTAAACGCACATGCAATGTCGTCAGTGCCCACAGTTATGTGTCGAGACACTGTCACAGAAGCCTGTGTCGACAGATGACTGCACTCTGTCATACAGTGGCATCTGTCATCTGTCAAGAATGCCTGCAGCTAACTGTCGGGAATGACAGTTCATCTGTCGGGATTCACCGAACTGTCGAGAAATACTGCAGCCAAATGTCGGGAACAACAGTTCTCAACAGAAATATAGCATACGTATACATGTTGCCCCAACACACAAACTTGGTACATAATAGCGGAAAACCAGTCTTGCGAAAATTCACAAAACACTTTAAAACTTAGATGTTAATGCTACAATGCAAACAGAAATATGTGTTACATATGTATGGTGCCCTATATCAAAATGTAGAACATGTCAAAATCTAGTCATCCCAAAAATCACAATGAAGGTGAAAACGTAGATATTAATTCTACAATGTCATCAGTGTCGCCAAGCAAACAGGTACAAATGTAAACACATCAAAACATCCAAGTAAAAAAGGACCGTTAGAGTAAAAGGCAAGCAATCAAGACTAGTTTTCCCACCAAATCATGCAACTGCTTACCGAGCAATCTAAGAGATATGCAAGGCAGCAAGTTGTTTTGTCAATTTCTTGTGCGCGCTAAGTTCAATACATATTTGTACATCACAAAAACAAGAGAGAAGAAAGTGCTTTCACCACGTCTAGTTGTAGCAGTTGCAAAGCGCTATGGACAAATACGTCTCTTTTCTTCCTCGACACTCCACAACGTTTGGTTTTACAACAAGAGAAAGAAATGTTGTGCATCGAAAACGTATTGAAGAGGAGCATACATTTAAATTACCACATTTCTTGAATACCAATCTCCAAATATTTTAATTATTAAGCATTATAAACAGAAAGCGTATATCAAGTATAACCAAAAGTAATATTAAAGATAATTTATAATGGTCAAATCCCTTATCCTGTTCAATCCCCAAAATTTTCTCTAATACGTCAAACTAAAATTCAACCATAGCTGACGAAATAGCACCATGACAATCTTGAAGCTTGGCATTCGAAAGGAGCCATAAAATAAGTTCAACTGCAAATAGACATGTCATATGAAGTCAAAGTTATATCATTTTCAAAACCTACAACAAAATAATTAGAAGTATCCCACTATCAACATTGTTTTACTTTCTCTTCTTGCTTGAGGCAAGCAAATGAAGGCAGAAGAGATTGAGCAGTGATATAGAAAATAATCGAATTATGTACAGTAACTAATATTAGTCACCTAACAAACGCAAAAAGCGTACAATTGCACTTGATTTTTATCACCGGAAGATGATAATCCTAGCTAATATGTGCAGAAGATGATAATCCTAGCTAATATGTGCAGAAACATTAGCTAGGATATGAGTAGTGTATATAAACTCTAATTCCATACTAGAATCCGAAAACAAAATTAACATAGAGAGCACTTGATTTCACGTGAACTTTTGAAGTTCGAACGCTCAGACGATTTCTAATATTGCTATTCTCTTAAACGTGCTTGATAGCGAGTCGTGGTGCATGTAAAACACACTTAACAAGAACTCAAACGATCGTGGTGCATTTTGTGGTTGGCATGTTCTATTACAGGAAGTGCTTTCAAATCTCTTATTCCTTAAAAATGTTGGAATCGATCTACTCGTAATTGTAGTTTTTCTTTCATTTTTTTTATTTATTTAGTGCTATAATACCTCTAACAAATAACACTACTACACATAGAAAAGGTCCAAATATTCTCATTATCCCAAAGTTCACCTAGAAATTTATAGATAAGGATTGTAAGCTCATTTGAAAACGATTTAGTCTTCTCTAGTTATAATTAAATTACATGTAATGGACTTAAAACCACTCAATTTAAATCTAATAAGGTCAGTCGGGCATCTCCATAATGAAAATACAATAAAGAAAAGTAGAATTATTGTTTTGGTCTAGAAGCGACAATTGTGTACATACCAGAATTAACTATCCACTTTGTCATCACAAGGATTACGATTAATCTTCTTAATAACTTCGTGTACTGGAAGTCTTTTTGCCGTATAGATTAGGGAACAAGAACATATTTCATATTTAATTTATTAAACAATTTTAAATTGCCGATTTCATTAATCATATTAATTAGCCATGGCAATAGGTTTAGAATTGGGTATCAATCATATTCATTTCTCTTGAGCTTTAACTTTAATTAGTTAATAATGTATTCAAAAATAAGCAGTTGACTTCATTAGGTAAGTTTTCAACATCATACGTGGAACTTTATCGAAAGTAGGCATATATAAATATTGCAAGTTAAAAAATTAAGTTTTGTACAGATTTAATATATATTGTACGTATATTCTTTTTTTCTTCTTGTGACAGCAGTCAAACTTAGCATGTAAACTGAATTTTAAACATGTTCTATATTTTGTGGTTGATAGGCAGTCGTGGTGCATTTAAAATAGACTCAACACGAACTCAAATAGAACATGCAACATAGCAAGATACCCAAATAAAACAAGATAAAGTTCAGTGGGTGATTAAGTCTTTGACAATATACATAAACAGCTGGCATCCGTAATTATAAAATATGCGACTGCAAGTAGCTATTGCTAAAAGGAAAACTTTGCTTTTGTATAAGAGGATACATTTCAACTTTTGTTTTTCTAATTCCCACAAAATCCATGTCAGTAAATCGTGATGTACAAGCAGCAAAGTTCGATTCATAATATGCATGTAATAGAAATAATAGAAAATCTACTTCTACATATATGTATTCTCTTTGTAATACTTGAAAATCTCAACTATAGAAAATTGTTGTTTTGTCTTCAATTGAGACATAGTATATTGATATTATTGGTGCAATAAAAAAGGGTGTTTGGTAAAGGAAGTTGCATGAATTTCATTTTATAGATAAAGAAGTTCTTCTGTATTCTGAAAGTCAATTTGTTATATATTTAATTAGTAGAAATCATGTAATACATAATAGATCTAAACATGTTGATGTTAGATTTCATTATTAGAGATGTTATTTCACAAATGATTGTTAAATTCAAAAAGATTTCTCCTCATTTAATCCTGCAGATATTGGTAAGGAAGTGTTGCCTTTGAGTAATATAAATCCTTGGATTGCTTGAGTTTGTTCAATATTAAATGTTGTTGATCATGAGGAAATGATGTTGACCAAGGCAGAACCTATTGCACTGTGAATTGGGACTATTGTACCAAGGTTGAGATACGTTAAATTGATTAATTGATTTTGTCAACTAAACTCGCATTTTCAATTGAAGTTGCACATCTTGGAAACACGTTTTTTTTTCTAAATAAATGGATTTGTTGAAATGCTACCATGTGTCACCTTCTATACCGTTGGATCTGGAGACGTTATGGTGTTTCTATTGTACTCATCCTTTGGTTGATTAATTAGGGAAGTGAAATCGATTGGTTGCATTATGTTCTCTAGGAAAACTAAAAATCTCTCTCTCTCTCTCACACACATATTTTCAAATTTTCTTCATCTTCATCTTCTGAATTTTCTTCTTTTTGAGTGATGAGTATCAACTTAAGGAAAGTTGGACAAAATTAGTGATTCCAGTTGCACGTTCTCGATTTAAATCGAGTGAACTTCTATATTTGAAATGTATTTTCACTGAGAAATGTATAATCTTAAACAATATTATTCCTCAAGGGCCATAGATGAACGAATAGAGGATCATAGAAGTTACGAACACATGCACAATCACATGAATATTCACCAAGATCTGCAATTATTTCATGCATCATTGCAACATATTCTTTTAGCATTCACAAGTGGAATACAAACTTAAAAAAACATCCTTAATCTATCTTTGCAACTAAATGTTATAATTTCAATTGATTCACTTCATAATTTAAGATCGCGTATTGGAACTCACACATCGTACTAAAATAAGAACTGGAATGACAATTACATAACAACAATAAAAAAACTACATACTAGTAAACCGGCAGCTTCAAACTTGATTAATAGAACTATACAAGATTGAAGCTTCATTATGAATAGAGTTCACTTACCAAATCAAATGGTGAGACTAGTGTAGCAGCACTTGTGATGCCGTACAACACATATATTCGTTGCAGGTTTACAATTCGAGGATTTGCTCAACTTATGTATACCATCTTTCTCAGCAGCAGCCACATTATCATCATTATTATAATCACGTTCTACGGTTGTAAACATAGGTAAAAAAATCAGTCTCAAGAGCCATGTTTCTTCCGAAAACATCAATTTACGTTCCTAACTCAACAATGTAGAAGAACTTCCTTTTTTTTCCAAAAAAGAATATGCAAAAGACAAAGAAATCACTAACCTTAACATATTACTACAAAAGACAAAAATCTTGCTTGGCGGTGGAGTGAATGACGGTGGACGTCGTTTGCAATCAATTTCAATTTTCATCTCCACCTCCAATCCACAAAAACCCATACACCCATAAACAAACACATCTATCAACACACACAAATAAACACCAAAATGAAAACCCAATAAATCCTTTTCAAAAAAGGCAAAAACGACAAACGCAACCACAGAAATCAGATTAACTTATATAGGAGTAGTGCTAGGCAGTTGGCGACCGACACCTAGAGACCGGAGCAGTGAGAAGATCGTACTTTGTACTTGTGACGTCGTTTGAGGACTGTGTTTTATAGTTTTCGGGATTCCGTTTTCGGTGAGGTAGAGGAGTTCGCCGGTGGTGATTGATTTTGTCACAGAGAGGAGCGAGGTTTAGGGATTCCGTTTTCTCTTCCTTTCCTTCACGGCATTTTGGGTTCGCCGTCGGTGGTCGATTTCGTCACAGAGAGGAGTGAGTTTTAGGGATTTACGGGTTTTCATTTTCTCTTCCTTTCCTTCACAGCATTTTGGGTTCGCCGACGGTGGTCGATTTTGTCACAGAGAAGAGTGAATTTTAGGGATTTAGAGATTTCGTTTTCTCTTCCTTTCCTTCACGGCAATTTTCTTCTTCAAATGAGGGATTGGGGCATACATTTTCGTTTTTGCTCTGCATTTTTTTCTTGAATAATTCAATTTCCTCTGACAATCTTGCATAATTTTGTATAATTTGTTTGATTGGTCAAATCTCATTTAATTAGAATATATTGGGTATTTAAATTTAGCTTTAAGGCCAAATATGTCTAAAATTGACATTCTTGCAATGTCAAAAAAAAGTGACATTTTTTGTAAATACAAAGCCAAAAGTTGACTATTTTGATAATTTTCTCATTTTTTTTTTTTTCTGAATCAGGGGGGAATATATATATCCAAGAGACAGACACATATATGAACAATAGCAGCACTACCTAATGTTACATTACAAGGCAATGACTTTAAAATCTTGCACCTGTATTCTGCTGAATTTGCTTCTCTCAAATATAGTTATGTTTTGAGTTCTTCCCTCCCACCCCCACCGCCCATTTCCGGGTGCCAAATGATATACATACGAATCAGAAGAAACACGAAGGGGTACCGATAATCTATGGATACAGAACAATGAGGGAGGCTAAGTCGTCAAAGCGTCAGGAAGATTGGTTGGAGCTCCAAGCACCTTACCACCAACATCCGGGAAATTTTCATGACTGGGCAGCGGATTTACCTTTCCATTAACATCTATGTCGACAGGATATTTGAGAAGATGGCCTTGCAATGGAGTGAACTCGTCAGCTACATATTTCTTCCAGTTAGTTTCAGCAATACGATTTACATACTTGACACAATCCAAACTTCCAGGCTCCTTCAAGCAATCGTCAATATTTCCCATGTGCTCTGCCCAAAGTGACATTCTGTATCCGTAAATCTGCAAACACACAGAGGTCAGGCCCCGTTTTAATCATAAGCGTTTCACCGTTGTGGTGGATGAAAAAGATCGGTTCATTTTCCAAAAAGAAAGATCAGCTGCAACTATTAGGCAATTTTAGACAATGAGCATGCTTGGCTAAGAACTAACATGTTGTATAACTACAATAATGGCTAACCTGGCCATGTGGATGAGCCTTCTTTTTCGCCCAAGTTTGATGAGGCTGAAAAGCGCCCATGGCAATCTCTGTATCTCTTGAACCGGCCATAGATCGTTGGTTTATATTTGCAGATCCGAGTATCACGTAGTCATCGTCCACTATCATTCCCTTGGCATGTACATAAATCATGAATCTTCCAAATTTTTGTGAAGCTGACACCTGCGGAAGTTCTATTTCATATCTTCGGGGTTGATAAAGAGACTGAAGCAGCAAAAACTTTTTCCTTGGTTTCTTTGTTATTGATAATTTTGAATGAAAATATATTAAAGAACGTTAGAGATGACATGGTACAGTTCAAACAATAAAGTGAATAATATTTCATCTCAGTAACATGAATAGAACATGCATATACAAGAATTATGGTTACCTGCCAATATAGAATTTCTTGTACAGAGGCAGAAGTGGGAACACCTTCAGGCCACATTGGGACTACAACATAAACTGTGAATCTCTGCTTCGCCCTGATTTTACTGGTAATCTTTAATGCCAGCTCCATTGGGATTAAGTTATCAGCACCTAAGGAGACAATAAAAGTTTATCCAAGGAAAGAGACTGTTATATGAGAGTTCAAAGACTAAATATGGACAACCTAAATACTTATAAGCTCGACCTAATTAGGTTGATCACCCCCACTGCATTTTAATTTTTGTTATAGTAAATTGTGTTTTCAAAACAAGTAGCATTTCTTCCTTTTTGTTGATTATCATTTTGGGACTCAATTAGATAAGTAGTCATTTAAGAGCTTCGCCTATGTATATAAATTGGATATCCCAATGCCTTCCAAGCCAGTGTAAAACTAGAATTTCTTAAAAAAAAAAAAAAATGGAGCTTCACCTGCATGTTTGTAGGAGGGCCAAGCATAAGATGACCCAAGGAAATATTGATTCTCAATGTATATGAAATGTTGGGCAGATCTTATCGCCTGAATATAAGCCGTTTGAATGCTCTTGTCAATCACCAGGTTTTTGGCACAGACTAGGTTCTGAAACAGAGAACATTCGAAAAATTGTTTATCACCATAAACAACGAACCAATTTGCATGCGGATAAGCAAGTTCATGATTATTGTGATCTATTGTGTTTGGTATACGAATTTAGACAGTATTTGACAGAAATGAAGTAAAAATCTTATCGTATCGTTCAATATTGTGTACGAAGAATGCTTGTGGAGTTCAAAACGACAAAAGTAAAGTTTAATTCATACTTGGGCCTCAGCCATATGGACGTTCTTGGGAAATCCTTTCAAAGAACCCGAATCTATGGATCGGAAAACCTGTTGACGTCAATATAACCTATCAAGAAGAAGTTTAGTCGCCTAAAATCTAAAGAGATTCTTTTGGCAAGAAATTCTTATGAACCTGAATACTCCAGTTTTCAGGATCATCTTCTCGGGTAACCCATAATGATGGATGGTCATTCGGGAACCAATTTGCATGCGGATAAGCAAGTTCATGATTATTGTGATCTATTGTGTTTGGTATACGAATTTAGACAGTATTTGACAGAAATGAAGTAAAAATCTTATCGTATCGTTCAATATTGTGTACGAAGAATGCTTGTGGAGTTCAAAACGACAAAAGTAAAGTTTAATTCATACTTGGGCCTCAGCCATATGGACGTTCTTGGGAAATCCTTTCAAAGAACCCGAATCTATGGATCGGAAAACCTGTTGACGTCAATATAACCTATCAAGAAGAAGTTTAGTCGCCTAAAATCTAAAGAGATTCTTTTGGCAAGAAATTCTTATGAACCTGAATACTCCAGTTTTCAGGATCATCTTCTCGGGTAACCCATAATGATGGATGGTCATTCGGAACAGTTGTGGAGGGACTGGTTATCCACGAAATGCGTTCAATCTTTATCAAAGCATCATCATGCCAATGTGATATTCTTTTAAAATGTCGTCCAATCTCCAACCATTTTGTGGCTTTCCTCCACCTTTGCTCGAAGTTTGTGAGCACATCATAAGCAGCTGGTCCTTCAATTTTGCAGTGTAAATCATGCCATGGTTGTCTTGGGCTCTTTGTTCCTGGCTATTACAGAACAAGAATCAAGCTATATCGATCACAAAATTAAAAGGACAAAAAAGCATATGATCGTAAAACTGCATTATGCATACGTCATAATGAATATATGAACTTTTTTTTTTCTTTGAGGAGAATAATTATAGAGATGCTTACAGGAAATGTCGGATTATGAAAATCATCCTCAAAGACAGTGTTGAGATCACGAAATAATCGATGTTCAGGTGTATCATAGCGGCCATCACAGAGGTCAAGACCACCGATGAAAGCAGTTATCTTCCGATTATTGCCTTGGCCTTGAGTGTCCACAATCACACATTTCTGGTGGTGCGTATAAAGTGTTCCTACAACCTGAGTAATAAAGAACATTATCATAAATGCACTTTTCTGCTGGTGAAGTTATCTACTTTAGAATTTTCTCTCAATGGGAAGCCTAATGAAGAGAAATTTTTAAGCAGCAGTCTTGACTCGAAGCTAACATTCGTTTATAACCAAATAATTACTGAGTTTGAACTGAAAGGAATGCACGAAGAAATTGATAATACATATTAAGGCATGCCTGTTGCTTGAAAATGCTAAGTTTACTGCTTGCATATCGAGGTGACAGCACACAAATGACAGATGAGTGCTTGAAAAACTTCCGAGTTTCTTCATCATGAGTTTGCATTACTCCTGCCTGCACTAAAAATGGCAATCAAAACGATCAATAGAATGACAAAAGGAAAATAAATGAATGTTAAATGTTACTTTGGTACTTCTTTTGCCATGCTATGACTAATCCAACATTATCTGACAACTTGGTATGGTACAACATATTTCTATGAGTTGGAAACGAGCATGACTTTATGATAACTGATACAAGTTCTAATTTTTAAGTACCAATCAACAGCAATAATATACTGATAAAGTAACATGACATTTCTCCTTCCACATCAAATTTCAGTTACATTATGTTCTTCTTGTAATTGCATCACTTGGACTATTATTAGCTCACTGTCATTACGAATATGACTTGTTCGCTGTTTCAACAAATCTCCATATCCTAAAATTTGCCGAACTAATCCATAACCAATTCTGAGCAAGATAATTGAACAGCAGCAACGTCATCAACATTTGGCAGTTCTTAAGTTCATTTCTACCATACTTTTGATATTCCCTCACGGGCATGTAATTCTAAACTTGAAGTAGAAATCAGAATGGAGATATGGGATAAGAAAACAAACCTTGGTATATATCTTGCTGCTTATGCTAATTAGTCATTGTGTTTCGACATGGGAATAGAAATGCGCGTACACTTATACCCAACAGCAAATAGAAAACATCTTCCCCCAACTACAATTGGAGTTTAATTCGGAAAGGGTGTGGGACAAATTGTTGGTAAATTTAATTGGTAGTGTATGGAGTGGAATTGGGCTCCCATTTACTGTATTTGTGTTTTAGACACCGGATTTACGCTTACCGTATTTGACAATTGCTTACCATATTTGACAGTTCAATTCACCGTATATGGCAGCTTACCGTATATGCCAGACAGCTCACCGTATTTGGTAGCTTACGTATATGCCAGGCACCTTACCGTATTTGCACCTTATCGTATATGTTGCCTACCGTATTTGCAGAAAGCTCACCATATATGGCAGCTCACTGCATTTGCAGGCGAAACTCACCATATTTGCACAAAATTTGTATAAAGTATTTTTATTCATACACTAACTAAAACAACACAAATTTTTTCACTTACAAATAGAAATACCGTATATGTGAAATCTATTTTTCACACATATAACGAATTAGAAAAAAAAATTATTTTATTTATCTATTTCTAACATAAATTTAACAAACAATATAACATAAATTTAACAAACAATATATGAGTCAAGTATGTTGCAAATGTGTAAATCGTTAAATAAATAAATCTGTAAAAATAAAATGCAAACTAAATAAATAGCAGATAAATTTTCATCACGAGGCCTGTGTAAACACAGTTTCCTTAAAACAAATTCGCCCCCTCACCGTAGTGCTAGAGGTTTAGTTCGAGCGCCTGTCTCCTAGGATATAATGGTAACCAGCAGAATTCGAGCATTGCGATTCTACTCCGACGAACTCGACGAGTGTTCGAGCAATATCACCTTACTGGAATGGATACATGAGGAGACGGAACAAAAACAAAAAATAGAACTGTATCTGAGTTTAAACTGTTGGAAATTGCAGACGAAAATTTCAGTATATAAACTGCTGGAAATTTAGTGAAATTATATAGGTTGAATCTGACTATTAGTTTCTGCATTAACCATTGCAGTTTTTGGAGTTACACTTCGATTTCGACCATTGGAGTTTTAGGAGTTTCAGATACTCAAAAGAAGGTCCGAAGGCTATTTCTGTCTGTGATTTGCACCCCCCTACGCGCGCACGTGGAGATAGCCTCTATACTACACATGATCACTCCATTCCAATACATAACCATATATAAAGTGGTTTTGGTTTCCATGTTTTTCCTATGTGGGACAAAGTTAACTATAGTTTTCCCACCAACATAGACCATTTCCAACGGTCCACTTTAAACTCCAATTTCTCATTCACCCGAACTTCATTTTTGACAAATAAATACATGACTTCGATATTCTCGCGGAGGACAACACATATCAACTTTGATATTCCAAATTGGACTAACGGGTCCCCCAAAAATTGTGCCAAAAGTGAGTCGTTCTCTCATTTTTTCCAACAATCCCCCACGTGAATAAAAATTGGGAGAGACACGAAATGTGAGACATAAGATTTTGTGATAAAGTTCAACAGTTGAATCCTACATAGGATAGGTAGGTGTTGCCCTTTAAACCCTCCCTTATGAAAGCATATTTATTTTACTGGCTGACCAATAGATGCGATTTAAACTGTTCTGCCGTTTGTGTAAACGATGATAAACTTTACACAGGATTCTTCTTAACACCCTTCAGTTCTCATTATTATGTTCGTTTTGGCCATGAATATATGCCTGGTTCTGTGAGAGTTTCTAAGAATTGAGCCCCACACAATTCTTTTAGAAGCGGCCCCACTTCTTTCTCACATAGGTGATTTTTTATTACAAGTAACCCACATTACTTGACTTGATTTTCGACGCGTAAGAATCATTAAAAGCCTATTGCTTAACCTTCATCCTTACGGGCATCACTGTTATATCATAGGAATGGACAGGAGGTGATACCCCTACAGTGATTTTATCAAGTCTTTACAGTTAGATTGTCCCTTAAACCTAGATCTTGGGATCTTCAGTTAACTAGGTTGGGTTTCCTTTGTAATGACTTATTCTTTTAAGGGCTTGAGTCTCATTCCTTTCGATAATTTCCCAACTAACTCTCTATTTAACCCATTGGTTAGCAGATCCGCAATGTTATCCTTTGACCTAATATAGTCAATTGTAATAACTCCAGTTGAGAGTAGTTGTCTAATGGTATTGTGTATACGACGTATATATCTAGACTTACCATTGTACATGTTACTCTGTGCTCTTCCTATTGCTGATTGACTGTCACAATATATGCAAATTGCAGGCACAAGTTTGGACCATCTTAAAATATCCTCTAAGAAGCTGCGCAACCATTCGGCCTCTTCACCACATTTATCTAGGGCTATAAACTCAGATTCCATCTTAGATCTGGTTATAACCGTTTCCTTAGAGGATTTCCACGAGATGACAGCACTTCCCAAAGTGAACACATATCTACTGTGGACTTTGAGCCTTTTATATTAGATATCCAATTAGAATCACTATATCTTTCAATGACTGTTGGATGTCTAGTGTAGTATATTCCATAGTCACGAGAATATCTTAAGTACCTCAGTACTCTTACTATACCTTTCCAGTGATCATTTCCTGGATTACTCGTATATCTACTCAATTTATTGATTGTGTAGGCTATGTCTAGTCTTGTACAACTCATTAAGTACATTAGACTTCCAATAATCCTTGAGTATTCTACTTGAAAGACACTTTCACCCTTATTTTTTTTTATAGATGTTGACTTGTATCTATTGGTGTTCTGGCCAAGCCAGTATCATCCTTACTGAACTTTTCCAAAATTTTGTCCACATAATGTGACTGGTTTAGAACAAGCTCATCTAATGTTCTTGAGTTTTTTACTCCAAGTATAACATCAGTTAAACCCATGTCTTTCATATCAAATCTTGAATTTAATATATTTTTAGTGGATTCAATCATCTTATTGTTACTACCAACAATAAGCACGTCGTCAACGTAAAGACATAAAATGTCATAGCCATCTTTAGTGTCTTTGACATAAACACATTTGTCATATTCATTAATTTTAAATCCACTCTCTATCATGATATTGTCAAATTTTTCATGTCATTGTTTGTGTGCTTGTTTTAAGCCATATAGTGATTTCACCAATTTACAGACTTTCTTTTCCTATCCTGGTGACGAAAACCCCTCGGGTTGTTCCATGTAAATTTCTTCTTCTAAATCTCCATTTAGAAAAGTAGTTTTAATATCCATTTGATGTACTTCTAGATTTTGCAAAGCAGCAATCGCAAGCATCACCCTAATAGATGTTATTATCGTCACTGGAGAATACGTATCAAAGTAATCAAGGTCTTCCCTTTGTTTGTAACCTTTTATTACTAATCTGGCCTTATATTTTTTGATAGTTTCATCTGCTTTTATTTTCCTTTTTAAAATCTATTTGTAGCAAAGTGGTTTGCATCCAGGAGGAAGATCCACTAGCTTCCATGTATGATTTTGTAGTATGTAATCTATTTCACCTTTAATGACGTCTTTCCATTGAGGTCCTTCTGAGGAATTCACAGCTTCTTGATAACTTTGAGATTTGATTTCTAGCATATAGGTCAGAAAATCAGGACCATAAGACTTTTCTGTCCTTTTCCATTTGTTGCGTCTAACATCAGTCTTCTCTTCTAATTCTTCGTCATGATTATTTTCAGTCATTGTCTCATATATTCGTTTAGAGAAGTTGGCTTCCTCTTTGGACTTGTATGGAAATACTTTTTCAAAGAATGAAGCATTCCTCGATTCCATTACCGTGTTTTTGTGTATGTCTGGAATTTTTGAATCATACACAAGAAATCGATAAGCACTGCTATTACGTGCATAGCCAATGAAGACGTAGTCTATAGTTTTCAGGTCTATCCTTACCTTCTTTGGTGTTGGAACAACCACTTTTGCAAGACACCCCCATACTCGCAAGTGTTTATAAGTAGACTTTCTTCCTTTCCATAACTCATAAGGGGTCTTTTCCAATTTCTTTCGGGCCACCTTATTTAAAAGGTAATTTGCTGATAACACAGCTTCCTCCCACATGTTTTGAGGTATCCTAGAACTTACTAGCATTACATTCATCATTTCTTTTAAGGTACGATTTTTTCGTTCAGCTGCACCGTTTTGTTGCAGTGAATAAGGTGCGGTGGTTTCATGTATGATTCCGTGTTATGCACAGAAATCAGCAAACTGTGCTCCATACTCACCACCTCGATCATTTCGTAGTATCTTAATTTTCTTA
This sequence comes from Olea europaea var. sylvestris, assembly GCF_002742605.1. Lineage (NCBI taxonomy): Eukaryota > Viridiplantae > Streptophyta > Magnoliopsida > Lamiales > Oleaceae > Olea > Olea europaea. Next base: position 139,627 of record NW_019240124.1, read on the forward strand.
TTAAGTTGAGTTTCAACTTCATTTTTATAGAGAACAAATTTCTCTATAACTCCATCCTTGCTTTTAAGCAGACACACATAGCAGTATTTTGTGCCATCGTCGACAAATGTAATAAAATACTTGTTGCCACCTCTTGTTTGTACAAGTTTTAAGTCACAAACATCACTGTGAATTAAATCAAGTAGTTCTGTGTTCCGTTCAACTGACTTAAAGGATGATCTTGTCAATTTTGTCTCAACACAAGTTTCACACTTATGTTCGAAATCATTATGGAACTTGGGTATGCAATTCGAGTTAACTAGTCCACGTAAAGTATCATAGTTAACATATTCTAGTCTACCATGCCACAAATTGGAAGATTCAAGCAAATAAGCAGAAGAATTTGATTTATTCAATTTTGGTTTGACAACCATTACATTCAACTTAAACATACCGTCGGAAACATAATATTTTCTGACAAACATTCCACTTTTTGATAGAGTGACTTTGTTTGATTCAAATACAATGCGAAAACCATGCTCATTCAAAAGCTATCCAGACACTAAATTCTTACGAATTTTCGGCACATATAGCACATTTTTTAGAGTCAGCTCCTTTCCCGAGGTCATCTTTAGAATCACTTTTCCTTGACCCTTGATTTCAGAGGTTGCTGAATTTCTCATGAACAGCTTCTCCCCGTTCTCAATTGCTTCGAACATAGCAAACTACTCTTTATCAGAGTACACATGCCTTGTAGCACCGGTGTCAATCCACCACTCTTTAGAGTTTGAACCCACCATGTTCACTTCAGAAATAACAGCTGCAAGATTCATTTCTGAGACATCTTGTGCCATGTAATCAACCATATTTGCTTCTTTCGTCTTCTTCTTTAGCATTCTGCACTCCGAAGACTTGTGGCCTACTTTGTCACAATTGAAGCATTTCCCTTGAAATTTCTTCTTAGAAATTCCACCTTTCGGTCCGTGCTTGGTCTTTTTACCACCGGATGGCCCAAACTTGTTTTTGTAAGTCTTACTGCTTTGATCATGCTCCACAACATTGACTTTAGCTACACCAGGATTAAACCACTTCTTTTCTGAACTTTTGTTGTCTTCTTCAATTTGAAGTCTAACAATAAGTTCTTCAACATTCATTTCTTTTCGTTTGTGTTTCAAATAATTTTTGAATTCTTTCCATGCGGGGGACAATTTTTCAATAATTGCTGCCACTTGAAAGGTTTCACTCAACACTATCCCTTCTACATAAATTTCATGAAGAATCACTTGGAGTTCTTACACTTGACTGATAACAGTTTTGGAGTCCACCATCTTATAGTTTAGGAATCTACCGACTATAAACTTTTTAGCCTCGACATCCTCAATTTTGTATTTCCGGTCCAAAGACTCCCACAACTCCTTAGCAGTTTTCATCGTGCTATACACATTGTATAGCGTGTCTGCTAAACTATTCATAATGTAGTTTTGGCATAAAAAGTCCGAATGCTTCCAAGCATCAAGTGCACTGACTGCTTGAATATCTCCTTCTCCTTCATTGAGTACAGAAGCAATTTCAGTCAAGAATCTCACAAGATTCAAGGTGGTCAAGTAAAACAGTATTTTTTGCTGCCACCTCTTGAAATTCAAGCTATTGAATTTCTCCAGTTTCTCTCCATAATTAACCGAAACAGTAACCGTTTGGCCAGTTGTTGGAGCCAAAATTTGACTCACAACACGACTAGGCAAGTTAGCCACAACAGAGCTTGGCCCTTGAGCCATAGTAGAGCTCACAACTTGATTTCCAGCAGGAACAGTTTGGGTCACATCCATATTGATTGGTTCGGCAGCCATTTCTAAAAATGAAACAATTATTAGTTTTCAATAAACAAATAAACTTGTTTACTACCAATATGTATTAAGAAATTTGTCTTAAATTTGTTGGTAAATTTAATTGGTAGTGTATGGAGTGGAATTGGACTCTCATATACCATATTTGTGTTTTAGACACCGGATTCACGCTTACCGTATTTGACAATTGCTTATCATATTTGACAGTTCAATTCACCGTATTTGACAGCTTACCGTATATGTCAGGCACCTTACCATATTTGCACCTTACCGTATATGCTACCTACCGTATCTGTAGAAAGCTCACCGTATATGGCAGCTCACCGTATTTGCAGGCGAAGCTCACCGTATTTGCACAAAATTTATATAAAGTATTTTTATTTATACACTAACTAAAACAACACAAATTTTTTCATTTACAAATAGAAATACCTTATATGTGAAATCTATTTTTCACACATATAACGAATTAGGGAAAAAAACCGTTTATTTTATTTATCTATTTCTAACATAAATTTAACAAATAATATATGAGTCAAATATGTTGCAAATGTGTAAATCGTTAAATAAATAAATATGCAAGAATAAAATGCAAACTAAATAAATAGCAGATAAATTTTCAACCCGATGCCTGTATAAACACAGTTTCCTTAAGATAAATTCGCCCTATCACCGTAGTGCTAGAGGTTTAGTTCGAGCGCATGTCTTCCAGGATACAACGGTAACCAGCAGAATCAGAGCATTGCGATTCTACTCCGGTGAACTCGACGAGTGTTCGAACAATATCACCTTACTGGAATGGACACAGGAGGAGACGGAACAAAAACAGAAAATAGAACTGTATCTGAGTTTAAACTGCTAGAAATTATTTAGGCTAAATCTGACTATTAGTTTCTGCATTAACCATTGCAGTTTTTGGAGTTATACTTCGGTTTCGACAATTTGCAGAACGCGGACAATCCAAACTGACCAGTTTTTGCTCCGTTCGTTTTGACATTCGTGTGCGTAGCTCGTGCTCGCACCCAAGTTCAAGGTCCGAAAGCTATTTTTGTCCGTGATTTGCACCCCTCCCTGGATGCGCACATGGAGAGAGAGCCTCTATGCTACACATGATTGCACCATTCCAATGCATAGCCATATATAAAGTGTTTTTGATTTCCATGTTTTTCCTATATGGGACAAAGTTAACTATAGTTTTCCCACTAACATAAATTATTTCCAATGGTTCACTTTAAACTTCAATTTCTCATTCACCGAGCTTCATTTTTGACAAATAAATACATGACTTCAATGTTCTGCGGAGGAAAACACATATCAACTTTGATATTCCAAATTGGACCAACGAGCCCCACCGAAAATTGTGTCAAAAGTGAGTCGTTCACTCATTTTTTCTAACACGAATGACAATAGCTAAATAATTTAAAATTATGTTTTTATTCATTCCATTCTCCATTTTATATAAAAGTCATCCTAAATATCTCCTTCTAAGCTGCTCACTTCACCATTTTTCTAAAATTTGCACCTGCATTTAACTAAGCTCTCAAGATTGAGAATCGTGATACTAGTATCAGATAGCAAACAGCACTACATACGATGGATGCCAAAAACCATTATCAGACAATCTATACCAGATAACCTTTCTGGTATAAAAAACATTGACAAGACAAAGACTCAATTATGAAAAAAGTGTACGTGACAGACTTCGGAAAAATTGAGTCCGCACTATGACGAGATGTGATTAAGACTAAATTTAGTTAAATGCTCGCATCCATCACTCAAATTTAATCTTCTAAATGAGGCGTTCAACAATATATATAGGGGGTGTTTGAGCCACATTATTTTGATAATAATGCATTCTTGAATAATGTATTGATGAGAAATGTGTGGTTAAAAAATAAAGAAATTTTTTTGATCTGCGTGTAATATTATTTTATTGAAAAATGTGTGATTAAAATGATATCAAATCACTGTTTAAAAATATATTTTTTTGAAATAATTTGGCAGGCCGATATTCATAATTAAAATTCTTACCGTGTTAATGAAGAACTTGCTGTGAGAAGTCTTGTCATCCCAAACCAAAAGCAATACCCTTACCCCTTCTTGAGACTTGTACTTGAGCAACTCTCCCAAATTCAAAAACCCTCCTTCCGGCAATGGCTTGGTTTGCTCTCTCACCAGCTTAACCTTGTGGTATATCGACCATCCAATGACGTACACCACATGGTGAGCTTCCAATATCGCATGGCAAATATCCTCCCAACAGTTTTCGTGCTCGAAAATCCTCTTCTCATCCAATTCTATCTCCGGCAGCATTCCGTCCTGAACGTGTGCATCTTGATACAATGTCAGCTTCCCCCCATGGCGCAATGGGAAATAACTCTTCTTCAATCCATAATCCTCCAAAATACCATTTGAATAAATCGGATTTTTGGAACAAGGAATGAAGGTCATTTGCAATCTAATCGCTGTATCGGGTTTCGGAGGCTTCCCATAGGATCCGATAATTGGGACCCACTCGTCAATGAACTCACCGGAGGCGATCCTCTTGGCGGAGACGGTGGCGACGCCGATTAAATCCGCGCCAAACACATCATTATCTTTCACCTGAAATTCCACCTGCGATACAGGATGAGCTAACGGGATCTTAAAATGCTCATTCCATTCTGGGGTCTGCGAATTAGAGATCACTCGCGTACTCGCCACCCGAGCTCCGGCTAGGCAAACCGTAACATAAGGATCACTCGTGATGATCTTGTGATGATGCTGGTGATTTTTCCGGCGCGAGGAACTAAAGAGATTTCCACAAACGTCAAATGCTGTGAGACAGCGTCGGAACGGCTCCGTTACCAGGTCCATATTTGGCAAACAACGAGCTTCGAGAATCTTGAGATCAAGGTCCCCATGGAGGTAAATAATATTCTCTGAACTCTCCTCTGCCATATTTAGATTGAAAAGAATAACAATCTAATGGGCTGTAGCGGACGGCGGTGGTTCTGATGTTAGCCAACGGTGGGGGAGTGGAGGTTGATGAATGGAACAGTGATAATGGGTTTCGGGTTTCTTTTCATGTTACAAAGGGAGGACGGCAGTTATATTTCTGTTTAACATTAGTTGACACGTGGATAACCAAATTTGAACTATGTGGACCCCATGTTTTATTCAACTTAAACACTGTGTGAGGTCAACGCTTGGTTTCGTGAAAGAAAAGGAAGTTCTATTTCTTGATTTTAGGTTTTTTCTTATTTAAAGCGAGAATAAAGGAAATGTTTGACATTCATCATTGCGTACACAATCTCCGCCCAATAAGGTAAAAGTGTCATTTCTAACAAAGGTGTGATTTTTGTACAACTTTTGCTTGAACCCACATGTTTTGCATGCATTGAACATCATGTCAAATATCTATCTAACAACGTAAAATCATACGTAATCATTTAAATCTCTTCTTAAACACTAATAAATATGCATAGATGATCATCAATGTGCTAGATTTCTTCCATACAAGAAACTCATAAGTAAAATTAGAACATATGGGCAAAAAAAAGTTCAACAAAATAAAGAAAGAATGAAGATATTATTTTCTCCTAAAAATTTGATAGCAAATTAACAAAAACTAGTTCTCTACATCTTATAACCATAGGCTGCATTTTTCTTTTTCATCCACACTATTTTCTTTCCTACCTTACAGAAATATTGACTCCAAATAAAAAGATTACCAATAACAATAAATACAGACATTAATACACCTTTTTGTATTTCAAATCCTGACTTGAGTCTCTGATTCCACATAGCATCCAAGATTGACTTCTAAAATTGAATGATTTAGAGAGGCCAAAATGGGTTGCCATGAAACTGGAATTAAAGCTAAGGCTCTACAGAGTAGGTATGGGCAATGGTGCAACTTGTAGTAGGAGGAGCTGCCTTTATCATGATGCTTTGAATGAATGCTATCATCTGTACAAAAACAAAACTTCAGTGCAATGAATTTATAGTTGAACCACTACATATTCATGCATCAGTATTTTATCCCCCCACCCCCTCGCC